>NC_068368.1:21017746-21027746 GCF_020536995.1 Dreissena polymorpha | reverse complement strand
CTACTTCTACTACTACTACAACTACTACTACTACTTAACACCTGAAGGTAACATTTGTTCTGTAAGACAACGACAATAAACTCAAACATAAAACATTTCAAAAAGACATTGTTCTTAAAGACAATATCTTTTTATAAGTGCTTGTTTAATCCATCCTCAACCTTGTGATATGTTTCGTTGTTTAAGAATGTACCTCAACATGTCCAAATTTTCTGGTAACTGCAAAGCCCTGGTACTTCTGTCGTCGCCGAAGAAATACAAAACATATGACAAAGAAGAGGACAAAGAAAAGGACCACAGGTACGACGACTATCGACAAAAGCTCCTCAGCCTTCAGCCTCTCTGTGTAGGTAGCTGGAAAAAATGGGTGATAAGGTTTGATATTCGTTATAACAGCACAACTTGTTCTATCAGAATACAAATGTTCAACAAAGCTTTAAGTACAACATATATATCTAAGAACGGTGTATATTCTCAAATGGAACGCATTGTAATGTATTGCGAAATATGGAACACCGTTAACGGTTAAACAATTCCACTTGTATACGTGTGTTATCAAAGTTGTCAGCAGTGCTACCTTTTATATTGCTACTGAATGCTTCATAACTTTCTACCCAAGCGCACACGAAACATTCTGTATCTGTTAAGAAAATCACTATTTCTTTAAAACAAACGTGCTCGTAACGAAACAAATGCTGTCATTAATATAAGTGTACATTTTCTTTGTGTAGGTACAAATATTGATATAACTAGAATTACCCCTGAAGTACATGAAACTTGTAGCACACACTTAGTCAATAAAGCCTAAAATCTATGAATCGTTTAAGAAAACCATCATTCGGATAGTGAATGGAATTTTATACTTTTGTATGATACATTATCATATAACTTTATTTTGGCCATGAACTTCAAACCTTTTGGTGTCGCATTCCGAAGTTCAATGACATCCAATAATTCTGTACCAGTCAGTCCTGAAACATAAGATACAGGTGATTAAACAACAATTTCCCATAATTTTAAAAGCGCCACCAAGAATTATATAATATTCTTAAATACCTATGCTTATATAAATGCACAAAACACCTTAAATACGAGTATAATCGTCTATACACCGATATATCCCTTTAAGAACAAAATAAAGCGCATAAACATCGTATTAATATCTCAAAATGATAGTTTCAACTAACGAAACATGTGTTCCAACGTTTTTAGAACCAACAATTCTACAACGGATGCTTAATTTCATTAAATGAAATTCTGAATTAAATTTAAACGTTTTTAAAGTGATAACCGTATCTTATATTGTTTTTATATAATTTAAGAAAAATTACATGGCAAACATTTCAGTATTCTACTGCTTCGAAATAAACTACGTTCGCAAAGATTGTATTTGAGTTACCCGAATCACCTTTAGAAGGATATATGCCAAATGAAAGCGCAATGATATTATATGCAATCAACGCACATTATTTCACTTACAATTTAAATGATAAATATGGAAACATTTAAAATAAACACTTACCACGCCCAATAATTAAAAATACGTTAACATTAATTACATTGTTACAAACCAAAGCAATCCCATAAACATATCACAAAAATACCACGCAAGCTATGTACACGATAAAGAATACACAAAACGCCATCACTAGGTAGGGGTCTGCAAAAGAACAACAATGGTAGAAAACAAAAGGAATACGAAACGTTTGACGACAATGAGGCCTCACCGGTTTGTGGTATGGTGGGCATGGTTACGTCTGCAATAGAATACCATTGTAAAATAAAATTTAAGTCGTTATTATGTCAGACCATTGTTAGTAAGTCATAGCCACGAACTAATTGGTGCATACAGGTGCGTGGGTTCTAACTTCTTTGGCAGTCATAATAAGATATTCATCACTGATACGCGTGCTTTTGTGAACAACTACCCACACAAGAAGACAAACGTTGGAATCGATATTGTTGCACCAATAAATTACAATCGTAAAATACTCATGTTTTTCAGTTGATATTCAATTTTCATTTAATTTAATTCAATGTTGTAGACGCGAACAAATGTAATACGTTACATGCAGTGTACGCGGAACAGTAATAAACAGTGCTTAAATACATTTAAAGTCAATTAAATGTGTACATATACGGGACTTTGCAACGGTGTATTTCCAATATTTAGAACGAAATACCAGATTTGTTTTTTGAACATGTATTTTAATTGAAAATATAAAAGTGTTGTAGATGATATATTTTACTAGCAATAAAGCATGATCTGCTTGTGCGAAACTCATTAATTAGACAGCTCATTTGTTTTAAATATCGATTTATAATATATAAACGCGTTATATGCCGCTTAAACACTTATTGCATGATTAATTTTAATGTGAAAATGATGTATACGTTCGCTCCTTTAGCCTGATCATGCGGAAAAACATATAAATTAAACATGCGAAACATATATTACATGTAACATATATTCACATTTGCAATATTAATGACCGCACACAGTCTGTACATAAATATTAACTGTTTTTATGATTAAATGATTTTTTTTATTAGTTCAAGCTTGCATGGGTTTGAATAAAGAAATACTACAACATTAAAATCTTTGGAAAAAACACATTCAGTTGAAGTATAATATTGGCATTGTCTTTCTAGTCTGGAAAAAACGATTGTTATATTTGAAATGAAATATCTTGGCTGGAATTAAGTTCAGTAAGTTATTTTAAAAGTAAAATCAACCTTTACTTTCTTCCCGAGTTGTATCATTTTTAAAGATATAACATATTTTGCATTAATTAAAGAACATTTAATAACTATTTTTCAGACCAACATTTTTATGTGTGTTATATGTGTATGGAACAAAACATACATGTATGCACATGCATTTGATGTAAATGCAAATGAACTCAAACACACAGACGCTATGGCAAAAGAAACCATAAAAGTATACACGCTCCAGGCCATAAATGAAATATTCAGCACTGTGAGCGGTTAACATACCGTAAGCATGCTGGAAATTGTGGCAGATAAAAAATGTACGTCGTTATTAACTTTATTAGTTTAATACACAAATCTGCTTACCTTATACGCTCTCAGCTTGTCATCAGGTAATGAAATACCAATGTTTTGTACGCGATAAGGAACAAACAAATATGGCTTCGTGTTTGTTATATCGTACACCACAAGATCCAGTAAGGCTTGCTTAATGGCATGCGTTTCTCCCTACCTATGAACTTCTGAAGTTCCGCCGGCTCTCCCCTGCCCCCAAGTGTCACGGCATAGAGCTCGAACCTGTACAGATTGTGGTTGTGTAGTCCTACGATATCTATACGCCTGTTGCTCGGCTGTATGAAAGAAAGAGATATAAAACGGCAAATAGTGCAATAGCATCTCACTATATCAAGTGATATTGTTTCTCCGTTTTGTTGTATGGGAATGCATCCATCGTAATGTTCCATTAGGGAATTAGCGTGACTTTATGTAGTATAATGAAATTGAAGAACTAAACTAGTAGACTTTATGATATGTTCATCTTTATATATTGTTAACCGACGAAACAAATTTGATTCATAACACATGAGAATTTGAAACTGTAATATTTATTAAAATAAATTATTCAAACAACTCCAAATATATAATTAAACATTTAAGCAAACATAATGCGAGAAAAACGTATTATTCACGACCTGTATTTAATTGTACAAAGATAATGGTATAGTGTGAATCTCAAATATATTAAAAATTATAATTCACTTTCTATAATTAAAGTTGCCCATTGATATTATTTATATATGATTGATAAACTAATTGCTACAAGTAATCCGTTCCTGATCAATAGAGCAAAGAAAGTTTTAGATTTTTTATACATGCTGGGTCAAAAGAACACGGATTCACCCATGGTGGTTAAAAACTGTAGCTAAACTGAGACCCGGGACAATACAACATACGGGTATATTGGACAGCGTTCCTTTGTCGGGACGTATCTTATGTGGCTCGTTCATTGGAGGCTTCTTGCTGTATATGACTTCATAGTATCTGACGTCGTGACCATTGTGTGTGTGTAAAGGAGGTTGCCAAGACAACGAGACATTGATTGTGCGGATGAGTTCGTCCTCGTGATTTGGGGTCGTTACTTCCAGTAATACGTTTTCAGGTCGCAGCGGTGCTAAATATAGATTATACAACTATTCAGTTGCCAAGGTCGAGGTTATATGGGGACTTCAATTCATATGCGAATTCAACTAAGCCATTTATGCCTAGTGGACTCTCCCATCCTTCTAAATTGGATCAATTTATTAAAAAAAATTAGGGATGCCTAGTATATTTATTTCTATATTTAGAATATCTCTTACAGAAATTCCCTGAAGCAAACAGCGCAGACCCTGATGAGACGCCGCATCATGCGGCGTCTCATCTGGGTCTACGCTTATTGCCAAGGCCTTTTTCTAGACGCTAGGAATAATTGGGTTAAGAGGCTAGCCATGAAAAAAATGATAAAATTGTGCCATCACGTTGGTATGGTAAAAGAATTTTATTAAAATTTACCTCTAGAAATTTCAATACAAAAACATGTTATGCAATTTCAATCAATGTTGTTTGCGTATAGTTAAGATATACTTGGTTCAAACCGTCGCCACCATATTCTGTCAAAGATATATTAAATGGTTTATGAATTGCGTAAACGACATCAACCTATTCATGCAATAATAACTTAAAAGGCAACAAAGATTTTACCTTACAAAGTTTTATTGTCAACGGATACGTTGTCCCCTGAGTGTACCTGTGGCGCTTAAGATTAAAATGTGCAATCGAAATGATAATTAGTAATTACCACAAATCGAAAGATTGTAATTGGTGACCTCTAAGCAATCAGGGGTCATGTGGAAAAGAAACTTCGTGTTTGTACTGCTGTCCTTAAATGTTTCATCATAACTGTACAGTTGAATCGAGTAGTTGGTCGAGTATTCCAGGTCTGTAACCTGCCATGTGAAGTCACGAAGGATCTGGAAACGTAATTAATATGTAAACAATATTTACCATAATAACGTGAATTAATAAACATACATCCGATTATAAAATTGGTTTGATTGCATTTAATCATCAACAAATGCTTGTTCACAAGAGACTCGTACATATAACAAAGCTGTTTAAACTGTCTAAAATTAGTCGTCAAATAAATGATGCGGCAAAAAGAATATACTTCTTGTTCCGATTTCGCATCAAAAGTCTTTTACGATGCTGTTGTGTCTTATTTACTAACAATTGAGTGATGTTTTCTGTTGTAAATACAAACTTTTTCTACAAATGTTTTCTAGTTGGAAGATATTTAAAAACGCATCAAAAGACGCACCGCATAATCCCAACTTTCACGTTCGCAAAAATAGATAAGATATTCAAACAACATTTAGCCGAATAGAAAGTGATCATGCAATGTCGTAATTAAACGAGACATCAATATGACAATTTAACGACCACTGTTTCTACTGCAACGTTTACATTTCCTAGAATACCGGAACAGAGTCGTAGACTTTGTTTGCTATCAAAATGAACACTGCGTGCAATGAATCCACACTTATAGCAATATAAATTCACCAAACAGGTATTGCTTTTATCAGTTGTAATCATACTTTGTTTAGGCAACATTTTAATATAGAACGTTTTTGATCTTTCGTAGAATACTGATTTTAATTCAAGAGTGTTCCTTAAAAATATTGTCACGATTGACAAATTGTCGATTTGTATTTACTCGTGATCATGGAAAATATAAATCAGCCGTGCTTTGTGAAAATTTGGTTTCATGTATGTGCGTAAAGCGTCGTGCCAGATAAGCATGTGCAGTCGACACAGGCTTATGAGGGACGACACTTTCCGCTTTTATCGTAGTTTTCGTTTAGTTAACGTCTTCTTAGCAAAAATCAAGTTTAGGCGGAAAGTTTCGTCCCTGATTAGCCTGTGCTGACTGCAAGGCTAATCTGTGTCGACACTACGAACATGCATTAAACACCCTTTTCAAAGGGCGCGGCTCAAAAAAATACTCGAGGCTGCGCTTCTTGTCACTTTTTCTCGTTTCATTCGATGCTTTTCGCAGCGTTTACTTGTGAGTAAAAAGAGTTCCGCGGGCGAATTTTATGTTGAAAAACGGCGTCAAAACACAAGATTATTTAACAGCAAATAACTTCAAATAACGATCATGTTCACTGTTACTCTGTAAAACATGCATACATTTATTATGATTCTTCCAGGAGAATGTTACGACATTTTAAAGGACACAGTGATGAAAATTCTTAATATCAATCCGCACGGACATACAAAACAAGTATCCGTCTTACCACAATGTACCGTGTTAACTGCACATTTTCGTCAATTTAACAATTTCTTTAGTTTTATTCCGGAAACTGACTCGTACTTTTTTTTAGCAGTAGAATGTGGTCAAAGTCGAATTTACCCATTTATGCCTAGTGGACTCTCCCATCCTTCTAAATTGGATCAATTTATTTCCAAAATTAGGGATGTCTAGTATCTTTATTTCTATATTTAGAATATTTCTTTTGGAAATTCCTTTAAGCAAACAGCACATACCCAGATGAGACGCCGCATCATGCGGCGTCTCATCAGGGTCAACGCTGTTTGCCAAGGCCTTTTTACTAAACGCTAGGCTTAAATGGGTTAAACTTACGAGATTTAAATTATTACCTAAAAGGCCCGCTCAAAACAATAAACAAAACTTAAACGATCTTTATTGTTGATCACAATAATCATTAAGGTGTTTCATGAAGTGTTGTGCTTATCATTTGTTTGCCCGAAATACAGAGTAGTAATATCACATTATACGCAAAATCAGCGAATCTTTTCAAAACCATTCGGTTGACAATACCTCTAAGAAAGATATTATACAAGCAACAACACATACTTGTACATAAATCATGTACCTTCAGTTCTTGGGCCTTATGTGTGTTCCCCAACCAAAACAGATAGAAGTAGCAAGAAGAATCTGAAATCAATTGTTACTATGATATTAACAATATAAAGTCACACACTATACGTAATTAAACATACAGTAAACTTGTTAAAAGTTATTAATTCAATTAAATGAATGAATATTGAAACAAGTTGACATTTACTATTATAATAAGGCTACCGCAATGTCTATTTATCTTTATATATCAGATGGTGGTATAAATTATATCAAAGGCTGAAACAAAAACCTGAAAAAAGTTACGTCAATCTTACGTGATAGTCAACCGTTTCCAGTACTTCATAATATAATAGAGTGCGTATCGGCAAGAATCTTATTGATAGAGCAATTACTGTTACATGGCAGTGTTTAACGACTGTTTAACTTTCCATATGTTTATTGCAAGCAACACAAGTTCTCAACATGTTGTCTATGGTAGGCATGTTATTTTAACCCATATATGCCTAGCGTCTATGAAAAAGGCCTTGGCAAACAGCGCAGACCCAGATGAGACGCCGCATGATGCATCAGCTGTGCCATGCACCAATTCTAACCATTGGTCTTAACCTATTTATGCCTAGTGGACTCTCCCATTCTTTTAAATTGGATCAATTTATTTTCAAAATTAGGGATGTCTAGTATACTTATTTCTGTATTTAGAATATTACTTACTGAAATTCATACAAGCAAACAGCGCAGACCCTGATGAGACGCCGCATCATGCGGCGTCTCATCTGGGTCTACGCTGTTTGCAAAGTCCTTTTTTTCTAGACGCTAGGCATAAATGGGTTAAAGTAAAAGCAGAGCAACATTTTGTAACCAAATGATGATTATTCATGGCAAGTTTCCTTCATGTTTGATTACTTATGATTCATGTCCGGAGCTTACACAGTGACAGACGGGCTCACGCTTGCTTTGAACCCATTTCCACTTAGAGACGCACATTTTCACATTTTAAGCCATTTAGAAAATTAAATTAAATTATAAACCTCTCTAACATGAACAGCCTGCGAGTTACTCGCAGGCTTTAATGGTTTAATGCTTGTTGCATAAGCCATTTCCACTTTGCTTCAGAGTAAGAAAGGGTTGAACCAAACCAAAATAATGACGGCTAAATTTAGCCGATCGCAAGCTGGTATTCACAAAGTTTCATAACATTTCTAACAACATTTTGTTCTTTACTGAAAAAGTGTAATCATTTTATACCTACATTTCCACTCTACTCACATATTTGAACACAATCGTTATAAATACTATACAACACATCTGCAATCGTAATAATATACAATAGAAACATGTTTATGTTAAAAACATACGAGCCGTGCTCTTTGAAAAAAAGGGATTTAATGCATTTGCGTAAATTATCGTCCCGGATTAGACAGTGCAGTCCGCACAGGCAAAAGCATGGTATTGCTCAGAAGAGACTTTTTTGAAACGAAACATATCATAAAAGCGGAAAGTGTCGTCCCTGATCTAGGACGGCACTTTACGCACATGCATTTAACCACATTTTCACAGAGCATGGCTCATATGTATTTCATAGCCAGAGACTGACAAAGTCTTCTTGCTTACTCTTTCCGCCGTCCCACGCCACGGTTATGCTTGGTCGCTGATTCACCACAGAGACGGACTTTATTTGTAGAGATATGGGATCAACAGGTTCCGAATAATCTGGAAACACGTTAGGTATTCTTAATTGTTCAGGAATACTATAAAAAAAACATTTTTGTTTAAGTGTTGCCTTACTTGAAATCAAAGAGTGGGTCCTTTCTGTACAATATTTGTTAAGAAAGAAAAGGTTTGCCTAAACGTCATTTGTGTGTGAACAACCGATTTAAAAAAGTATCTCATTCGATTCCAATTTTGATTCCTTTAAAAATACCTGACACAAGTACAATATCATGTTGGAATTGTGATGTTAATAAGACCGACAAATTGAAGGCATTCTAGATCTGATGTTGTATTGCTATGATGACATGATCGATACGTCTAATGAACCTAAGCGAAGTGAACCTTGCATACCCATTATATATACTTACATATTTGTTGTATTGTTAAATTATTTTCAGTTACATGCCAACAATAAACATCGTAAATTCGGCTGTATGGACAGTTGTATTCACCCATTTTATTAAAACATTTAGTCAGAATTTATTAAGCAGCTGCTTTGTTCCACATAGTTTAATTTCTCGATTTCCTATGCCTTTAGTTCAGCATCCAACAAACACTCATAAGAAATACTCAATACGATATGATAATGCTATCTTCCACAATGCATTATTCAATTCAGTTCGAAGAAATCCATAGTAGAATACCGATAAATACTACTTGAAATGCCATCGGACGTAAAGCCCCTAGATTTATCATATAGGTGCGACAGCAAGTTGAACGAAGCATTAAACACTTTCGGTCACTAATGTCAATCATATTTAACCCATTTATGCCTAGCGTCTAGACAAAAGGCCTTCGCAAACAGAGTAGACCAAGATGAGACGCCGCATGATGCTAGACATCCCAAATTTTGGAAATAATTTGATCCTATTAAGAAGGATAGGAGAGTCCACTTGACATTAGTGGGTTAAATGGTGCGAGTATGTGTCATGTCATGTGTACGAGGGACTTGCGGCTAACGACGTTTCTGACAAACTGTCTGTATAAATCAGAATTTAAGTCGTAAATCATAACACTCACAGACATCATGAATTTTAAAACAATTGTTAAATTGTTAAAATTACATTCGATGCATATTTTACCAGTTTTAAATATCTTATTTTATGTACACCTGCTTTAGAAAGGGAAACTATCTCTTGTTCTTAAACTAGATTCGGATTAACTTAGAAGCAAAATTACTCGTCTACATGAAATATTAAAAAGCGACCGGACCAACCTAATATTTTGAATATATGGCCTTCGTCGGTCAAACACAACTGTAAAAAATAGTGCTCAAACGGGTACCCGAAAAAACCCGAATCCGCGGGTCAAAAAAATACCCGCGGATCCGGGTCAAAGTTTTTGCAAACGATACCGGTTCGGGTCGCTAGTTACGAA
>NC_068368.1:20900246-21012746 GCF_020536995.1 Dreissena polymorpha | reverse complement strand
AGATTCAGACGAAAGTTGTGAAATCTTTTAAACAAGTGGAATTTGTTTATTTTGTCAAATTTAATAGAAAACAATCTGGACTTATTGTCCCGATGTTTCTCATTTTAAATGAGGTAAAAATGCTCATTGATATGAAGACACTGTAAGTTTGGAAAGAATCTGATGAAAAATGTTGACATAATCACCTAACCAAGCAGTTTTTCACTTTTATTTTTAAATTCAAAGAGACATAATTCTGGACTTATGGTGCGATATTGCTCATATAGAGTTTGGGTTGGGTCTTCATTGATAAAAAAAACCTGTGAAAGTTTGGGAACAATCGGATGAAAAATTTGGACTTCGAACAAGGATTTCAAAATTTCTCATATTCTAAGGAAGATAACTATGGACGTAATGGTCGGATAATGCTAAAGGGCCCATACCACCTGGATAGTAATACGTGTCGCGCTTCGCGATCTATATGTGGTTCTTAAAAAAAAACTCCGAGGTGCTTGACTCTAGGGAAACGGGTTGCTGGGACACAGCTCCTCCTTGATAAGCGGCTGCTTCCTTTATCGTAACTCATTACTACAACCAATAATACGTGTCGCGCTTCGCGCTTTATATGTGGTAGGGATAGGCCTATGATAGACAACCATAAAAATACATAGATAATAGATGTGTTGTTTGCATTTATTCGTTAATAAAAAAACACGTGTATTTTTTATAAGATATTGAAGTGATGTAAGAAATTTTAATTAACGTTGTCTCCACGTTGCATCCATTAATTTTAATAAAAATGTCCAATTGTAGTAAAATGGATTTTAAAATGTCTACATAAAATAAAGCTTTATTATATTTATTAACCTGACTGAAAATATTGTCAGCCGCCGAACTGTTCCGTTCGTACCGGAACCCGGGATTGAACCGGGGGCCTTTAGATGACTGTTACGTAAACAACTTCAGTCCAACGCTCTCCCACCTGAGCTATTCCGGCTGACATTTACTGATGTATTGCTATTTGGTGAAGTTGTGTATAGCGATCGTTATAATATGTCTATGAATAAACTAATACATTGTACGTTTTCGTACCACTACGCCTTCCAATAAACTTGCTTGCGCAATAGGTCGTCAAATATCGTACTACATTGATTCTCCACTAAATAAGCAAATTAGAAAAACAACAAAATAAATATATTTTGATTATGTTTTGTTTTTATACAAAACATCATTTGTTTTTATGCAAAACCAGAAAGTTTCGCGTATTTGCCCAGTCCCTGTGATCTTTCCACTGTGACCAGTTGTGGATCAGTTATTAATTCAAACAATTAGCTTTGCATTATTGGCAATACATGTTGTAATAAATGTAATAGGCAGAAATGCAGTACTTATTTACACTAATTTACACAAAAAATCACCACTATGCAAGTTATTCTTAAAACAAAATTACAAAAATATATACATTGATCCGTAAAATAACTTCTCCTCCCATAAGCGAAAAAAATGCATTACATACTAGTCGCCGCCCTCCAGGGCGACGCCGATAATTAATTGTCGAATTAAGGAAAACACACTTATTTAACCCATTTATGCCTAGCGTCTAGAAAAAAGGACTTGGCAAACAGCGTAGACCCAGATGAGATGCTGCATGATGCGGCGTCTCATCTGGGTCTGCGTTGTTTGCTTAAAGGAATTTCTGTGAGAAATATTCTAAATATAGAAATAAATATATTATACATCCCTTATTTTGGAAATAAATTGATCCAACTAAGAAGGATGGGGGAGTCCACAAGGCATAAATGGGTTAAAGGAGCCTTGTTTGTTTGCTCCTATCTTGCAGTCATCCGCCATAAACCATTTTGCAGTTGCTTTAACGCGCTATACATAATTTCTGTGCAATGCTCTAATGGTATGGCTTGTACCCATGTTTATAATCTAATTAAGCCGTGCTCTGTGAAAGGTGGTTTAGTTAATGTGCGTAAAGTGTCGTTTCAGATTAGCATTTTAAGACCGCACAGGCGACACAGTGTCGACTCTTTCAAGTGATATTATGGGCATCTAACAGTCTATAGGTGTCTATCGCAACCGTTCTTTATTGTTGGTGCTTTCACATTATATACACTTATATTTGTAAATGCAGCATCAATATACTAAAACAATATCCCGGGAAGAGAAAAAGAATGCATTTAAATATCAACCGTACTTTCGTTTTGACAACTGACGACAGAAATAATTCGATGTACGATGTGAATCTAAATTGAGTTTAAGTGCAGATTCGTTCATACGACACAAAGATACTATTTTGTTTTACCGATCATTTCGGCTTACACCAGTAATGTAAAATATCGAATATAATATAATATTTTTTTATAAACAACTGAGCGCAAGATGAGTTGCAGATAATTGGACATTAACCATATTTTAACAAAATATTTTGATCTGTTAATTCTTTTCAGCTAAATTCAACAGTGAACAATGCCCATAATATCACTTTAAGCCTAAACTTGATTTTTGCTAAAAAGAGACTTTCTTGAAACGAAAAGTAATATAAAAGCGGAAAGGCTTATCCCTGATTAGCCCGTGCACAGGCTAATCAGGGCCGTCACTTTACGCACATACATTAAACCCCTTTTTCATAGTGCACGGCCCATTTTTAAAGAATGATATTAATGCGAGTAAAAGCGTTTTATAATACAGCTTAAAGAATAATTACATGTAGTATGTAGTTCATACTGGGTGACTAAAATAAGCTATGTTTAACAGGACATGCCATTAAATATTCTTTTTGTGCACAGCGAACGTTATTTTCGTTAGAAACAAAGCATCCTAGTTCATTAATAGAACATTATAATCATCAGTTCCTAGATTTTTAAACGTCAGATATATTAATAAACTTATCGTGTAGGTTGTGTCCAATTGCAGTCAAAAGTCATATTGTACATTTACAACTTTCCAATAGACCAATAGGTCATTATATTGATACATTTATTTGATTGTTCCAAGAAAAGCCGTAGATGAGATTAAATTAAGCACTTGAACATCTAAATGTTTTACATGAGTTCTTTCAAAAAAACGATGTACGTTTATATTTTTTAAATGTAATACAAAATGAAGATACATTACACACATTGGAAACTTAAAGTAATACAATTACTATAACATCAGTGTTAGCATCAAACGCCATCTTAGAAAAGATTTATTACAAATTATTCGGAACAGTATAAGAGAGACTTGTTTGTATACAAAATGAACATACGAAATAATGTTGAAAATATGTTTTCATAACGTAAAATTTCACATTGGACGATTTATACCAACTTTTGCCCGACTGCAGGCCGACACAATAGGTCATTCGTGGAAGCATGAGTTGCACGTGTTATTTCTTCAATCAAATCTAAGTGTTTTCTGGAGTTGTCTATAATAGAATGCTTCTCTGTGTGAATACATGACGTTTTAATATGATTTAAATAAGTGTTTTCGTCTCACAAAGAGAGCAGTGTAGGTAATCACCGTAAATAATCATATCATTATCGAAATTAACATGTGTGGTATATATATATATATATATATATATATATATATATATAATATATATATAATATGCACATAAAAACAAAACATATATCGAGAGTATCAGGCACACTTGCCCGCAAAATTTATATGGCGATAAACATCCACGTTATTCCCTTACTCTATAAAATGAATGTACACATGTCCTGTGTTGCTATATGATAAACCTATTTATGCCTAGTGGACTCTTCCGTCCTTCTAAATAAGATACATGTGTTTCCAAAATTAGGGATGTCTAGTATATTTATTTCTATATTTAGAATATTTCTTACAGAAATTCCTTTAAGCAAACAGCGCAGACCCTGATGAGACGCCGCATCATGCGGCGTCTCATCTGGGTCTTCGCTGTTTGCCAAGGCCCTTTTTCTAGACGCTAGTCATATATGGGTTAATGTTACGACACATGTAAGCAATCATATTTATCTAAAAACAGTTGCCTGCTCTGTGTTTTTATAAATTATAATATACGCCCAAAATTTGGCTTATGTTTTGCAGATTTTCACGATGTCTGTCATGTAGTCTTAATGGTGTTGTCTTTAATAAAAATGAAACATAATTCAAAATGATTTCAACGTTATATACTACTATAATAAGTTTATCATTAAAGAATTCTTCACGGAAAAATGTGTACAAATTGAACAACAAATGTGTGATTTAATTTAATAAGTAAAAAATGTTTTGAAAATAGTGAAACGAAATCATGTTGTAAAAATAATGCTGCTAAATATGCGTGTTTTTGATAATGTATCTTTATGCATGAATTTTCACACCATTAAGGAATCGAATAATCACTCATCATTAATCGTACAATATGTATGACAGACATACATCAATAAGATATACTTTAATTTTAGTTAAACGTATCAGCGCTTAAGTGTTAAGTGCATTAACTGAATAACAAAGCACATAAACTTTTTTGTATATCTAGTTTTTCAGTTTGTACTCAACGACACAACTTAAACACAACAACAAAACAAATATTATGACATAGATAAATTAAAGTAAAACCAATAATTTCTCAAAAGTTGTAAACATACTCGTATATTATAAAAATTCAGGCGTTTTAATGGTTACAACTTGTTTACTTGTCAACTATATAAGACGGATTTGTGCTAAGTTGTTATGGTTAACAGTTACTGAATCTAAATATTGTAGATTTAAGTTCCTTGTATAGGAATATTTATCAAAACCGGGTTATTTTGGAACATTACCTCTATTTAAATAGTTGATATATTTGTGGTTGTCACATTATTATACACATTTTTATATTACAAAATACTGACACAAAGTGCTAATTTTATGACAATAGCAATAAAAACACGTTCAGATGGGCGTTGACACGTATCATATTCTTTATAGGTCATACTGGCCATTTAAGCGCATCTGACGTTTTTCTGTGCATTTTTTTTTAATTATTCAGACGTTGATGCATTAAATTAACCAAACTTTCGTTTTGCTTTAATATATGTAGTAGTCTCAAAAAACTCAGTAACAGTTTGGTTGTGGGATAAATTTCTCCTCACATATTGTTTAAGTATATTTTCTGTAGAACACCAAATAAGTTTCTTGCCACACATGTGTTCATAGACCGGCCTATAAGGCATTTGCACACTGAAAAACAGACATAATGATATGCTCCGGACATGTATTATTTGTTGCACAAATACAAGTCTTATGGTATATTACATTAATACCTAATATTTGTATTTCGTCTAAATATGAAAAAAGTAATGTTAAAAGAATCGAGTCTCCCTTGCGGAAAATCGCCAAAACTCAGATCGTACATCGCCCCACGCTTGCTATTTTAGTTAAAATTATGGTTTTTGAGAAAATAATCCAATAGTTGATGATTTTTATTTCAGCATATAAAGCTTATCGTCATCAACATGCATATACAATAGCAACATGCGTTTGAAGTTAATACAAAACACACATCAATAAAACGAAATATGAATTTATATATACAATTTTTAAACTTCGTATGAATGTCGCATGCATGAGGTTAATTAATAGTGACGACATTATGTCAAACAAATGTTAATCTGTTTAACAATGATTACATTATTCTGTTACTCATATATTCTTTTTTTAAATATATATGTAAACAATTTTCTAGTATTTTAAATACTTTTAAACTAACATGACTAAGTGTCTTACCACTTGTTTGTTGAGCTATCAAGTAGTTGGATTAACTTGAACGTATTTTGAAGGTACCAACAAGCTTAAGAATTTATTAATTCCTAACATCAGCATATTAAGGACATTTAAGAACAAATTGATATTAATGCTCGATAGAATTAAGGTTGCATATCACACATTTTTTTTCGATCTCTGACAATATTCCCGTGTCTTTCCCGTTTCTATAGATAATGTGTAAGATGCTTAATATTGCAAACAATACCAATATACGATGATCTTTGAATAAAGATATTAGTTCCTTTTATACAATTATTCAGCTATATCATGTGTCACTTGCATTCCATTGAGTGATGTACATGTGTCGTATTTGAGTAACGGGATCAAAATATCAGTGATCAAAGATTCGGAGGAAAATCATACAACGGAAAACCGGTTTTGTTGAGAATGACCCGCACTTTTGATGATCAATTGTTTGCGTTCATTGTTGCGTTTAATTTCTTATCAGTGAAATAGTGGAACGCATTTAAGAATACAATTTTCTTGTTCAATAGTATATATTTTTCACGCTTTAAGCACTCATCTGTTTTGGACAAGTTACCTCACTCACACCAATCATCGGTCTTGGCTCTTTATGGCGCAAGAGTTTACACTCTATACCTGAACCGGAAGCAAGTCTTGTTTTCGTTTTGTATTGTTCATTTAAAACAGCTGTTTTATTTCAAGATGCAATCACTGATCATGCATGCATACAGCCACGTCACTAAATTGAATCAAGTCCAATAAATCCAATATGATTGCTTAACGGACAAACTTCAGAAAGTCAGAGTCACAAAGTTCAGAGTTTATAATATACACATTTCAAAGCAAGAAAGCAAATTATAAGCGGAAGCGACATGTGGTTTTAGTATGTAGAACTTTGAAAAGAATTTAACGCGGTCAATGTAACCAGTGTACAGATACGTTTAAAAGCCTCCAAAGGTTATATGTAGGGTTTCAATGTATTGATTTGGGAATGAGCTTAATTGAATATTATCCACATACCAAGCAATAATTTAGCTGTTTTCCATAATTGTCACAGAGGAGGAGAGTATCGGTACTGATATAGCAAACTGATAATGCATAGAAATATAGACTTACCGTGCTTGGTTAGGTTTATAATATATAGATGCAACACATGTTTAATTAATTGTATTTCTAAATATGTTTCAATTATAAGTGCAACATATACGATAGTAATTGTTGTAATTAAATGTAAGTCACAAATATATACTATATGTAATGCATACTATTTCATTTTAAAATCGTTATATTAAACATTCAAACCACGATCCTTGTTCATTTCATAACGACATCATATTTTACATTTTGTTTTCCGTCTTTTGTTTTCATTGGTCCATTATAAAAAATACAAGAATACTTAAACGCCTTTTCCATATTTTGCAAACAAGAAACTGATTGTTGTTTTTTTCCCCAAAGGTCATCAAACATATTGTCGGTGGTGACGTTTGCACAAATAATAACGAGTCATCTATATGTTGAAACATTTGCCTGACAAAGACCTTTACAGATGCTTTTTATCTATAATTCCGTTATGCTAAAGATATTAGATTCTGTCTTTAAACTGAATGCCCTTAATTAAATACATTTCCTGTAATAATTTTTTTTCTCAACAGTCAAATTACCATTAACGGATCATTACCAATAGGGGATTACTTTGGTGTTCAAGAATTCATATCATGATAAAAAGTTATCATTTTTAGATGATAGCAGACACCATATTCAAGGCATTTTCTTTGAAACGCGATTTAAAAATAAAATTAGAATCGGGCACTTCTGTGGCAACAATTGTGGTGTGCTTTGGTGACCTTTATATACGACTATGTGCACTTCTGTCTTGTGCCATTCAAGTAGTCATTAAAACATGCAGCATTTTTAATAAGTCATAATTCTTTTTAAAATTTATTATTTGAAATTATGTTATTTTTCAAGATCGGTCATTCAATTCTCAGACATTCAATTATTTTAATTATAACAAGTACGTGTTTCAATCAGTCATCATTTTAAAAATAATTATATGATCAATATTTTGTATGATGTGATGCTATTTTACATTTATATTTTTGTATCTTGTGATGTTTTGTTTTACATTCATGTGTCCAGTTGTTTAAGTTTCTATGATGATTTCTTTTTGATGAAGTGTTGCCCCATTGATTATATATACATATATTAAGCTGTATGAAAAGCTTGTTGTTTTTTAATTAACTCATTAGATTGTTATATTCACGTTGTATTTATGTTCCATATTAAATATTGATGATTAAATATAATAAGAAATTAGAATGTTTGTAGGATATCCATACCAGTTGGATCTACATATACAAATACATATTTGTCTAAATTAGCTAGCCTGTAGAGAAACCCACTTATTTGCTGCTGAAACAAAGCTGACCTATTGATAATCCTTTTAAAAATCACATAACATAGCAATTGTTATTAATGGAAAGAAACTACATGTATTTTTGGTGGATAAAATGGGTCATGTTTAAATGATAAGGTTTTTCCAGTTTAGTGCAGACTTAACTATATCTATATCAACGGCATGCAAAATGCGAGATAACATACAAAACGCAATATAATCACTGTGTATTAGTATATCAACTATATAGAATGTTTTTGTCACAGTATAAAAGTACAAGTCTCATATTTTGACAGTTCAAATAGCGTTTGAGATTCCCCTAAGTGATTTTGATCACGTAATCCTTATGGCTTCAACTGATCTTTAATGCATCAATTCCGCTGTAAAACAGCTGCAAAAAAGATATTGTCTGCATTTTAAAACAGAAATTTTGCTTTTACAGTTAGCAAAGGTAATATTGTATTAAACTGGTGTAATATAAGTTTCAAACATTTATTGCTTTTCACCAACACACCTTTATTACGCTACTGATCCGATAATGGTACCTCAAAAGTATAATTCGCAAAACACGTGAGCAATCAAAAATATGATTGGATATAGGATACAATTCAAAAGTTCATCTTGTCGTAAAATCATGTCAATATTGCGAAAAATACATTTGATTTATTTAAACATAGCAAACGTAACCTATACGAATTAATATTAGTAATATTATGTGACATGAGGGAGGAAACTTTCTTGACAAAGGTCCTTTCAATATGATTCAGAATTGGCAAGTTCCAAGTTGTTCGTCGGTTTGACTTATGAAATGTAATTTTAATGTGAATTTGATCATACTTTATTTTTCGGCGTAGCTGTATTAAGCCAGCTTTTCACCTTACCTGACCTTTGTAAGTGTCCAATAAAATTCAAATAAAATTTCCCGCGGCTAGGTACGAATGAATACACTTCATTTATTCCATTGGCTGATTTGAGTATACCACCAGAACATTGGAAACATATCCGCGTCTTTGTTACACTGTTTTACTGCATGAAACAATTTTATCTCTAATGAAAAGGCTTAATAGATAGAACAGTTTTACACTCAATTGTCGACATCAATACAGTTTGTGCGTGCACCTTTTATTTTCAGAGGATTGTCAGCGCAAAAGCGTTTATACTTAAAGGCAATGTTCTCATATTTAGTAGTAATCATGTTAACATGTAAAAGTATAAAGACCGGTGGAAGCGAGGCCTCAATTACATGCATTGCATTTCAACCCGCGAGGTATCGGGTCAATTCGCGGCCAGTGTGTGAATGTCAGAATTTATATACAGGTCATCACCGGAGTTCGCGGCCAGTAAAATAATCGATATATAATAAAGACGCAATCCGTGAACTAGGTGACCTGGAATTTTCTTTAGACCAGAAATATGATAAATGAAGATATTGAGCAATATAATTATGGTATATCATGTTTGATTAATTAAACAATAATTATTCCATCATATTGACTAATGTATTAAGCATGAGCTCGATGATTCTCGATACTGTTAATAATCGAATCAAATAGCAATGCCCGACAAACCACTAAAACAGATTTGTTCGAAGAACGCGCCTATAAATACGGATACTTCGCGTGTGGCCGGTTGACTCATATGTTTTAATTTCACTTCCATTCTTCTTTTGGTTTTCTGTTTTTTATCTAAATGTTTATGACAAGCAATATGTAATAATGTAAAATAAGCCGCGAAAACTCCGCGTAACATCCCGTACTGCGTGTGATGCAGCTAAGAACTGCACAGAAAAAGACATTCGCTATCCTTGATCTCATTCATTGAACTATCAACGCCGTATATCTTTTTTTTAAAGATATTTCTTGTTTGAAGTATCTAGAGACGATACTATTCATTCTTCTGCTTAGGTGTTTTTTTTCATATTCCAATAATTTTACTCAAATTAAGACGTGAGATTCTATATTGGACTTCGAATAGATGCATACATTTGTAATCAGAACTGTTAATGTTGTACCAAACATACTCTCCGCAAACCGGAAGCAAAGATAGTTGTTCATTTAAAAACGGTTCAACTGAATGAAATCTGCATATCCGTGAACTTTAAATAAAGTTTATACCTTGAATAGTTTTCAAGATATGCTCCACACAAAATTTAAGGACAAATATCAACAATAAGCATTAACTCATAAATAGGGGAGCCAGGGTTTTGATACTTGAAGTAAAAACTCATTGGACAGATCTACCTTTGTAAGCAGTCTTAAGTTAACGCATGCAATTGCTAATGAGTTATGCTCCGGACACAATTTAAGTTCAGTAAATAACAAAGGGCAATGACTATTAAATTAGGTAAGCACTTGCTATGTTTTTGTACGCTGCGCACCTCATTCATGAGATCAACATAACTATGAATTTACCTCTAATAGTTTCTGACACAGGCTCCTGTCAAAACGTTGTTGTGCGGGGGTATATAATGTGTACATCGTAATTATTTACAAAATGTATTTAAGGAAACCGCTGCACATGTTTGCTGCTTCAGTTACACGGGTTAATTAATGTGTAAAACTTTATCAATTATCCCGCATATGTAACGGTTGATAAATGAATATAGGGCAAATAAATACGACTTTGAGAAAAGCAATGCTATAATGCTATGATGTTCAAATAGCAAGAGTACGTGTATAATTGTGTCCAAAGCTTACAAAGCGAACATATTTACAAAAAACACCTTAGGAGTGGAATAACGTCCAAAAACATTATACTGATCAGTTCTGGACATTTATTTAGGTAAAAAGATAAATTTATAGTTTTAATGCTTGAAATGTATATTCATGCACACCAAAGTATTACTACTTTAAGAATGATGTTCTTTTCAAGTTTGTTATATGTTATTTTTATTCTGTCTAACAACCGCCGAAGTGAATAATTGTTTTATTTTAATATCCTCTAGTATTTAGCACTTCTTGATATATATTACACAAATCTGCTATTTTGTCATCCCCTTGGTTGAAATGTTCTTAGTAAATTATCTTGAAAAATGATGCAATATTGTAGGTCTAGCATTTATTTTCTTGAAACTATAATACCATTTGACATTAAAAAAACGCAAGGACTGAATTCATAACATTATCAACGACATTTACAGCTTATTTTAATTACTAAATTACTTCATATGACCATGGTGAATAAATTAAAAGTTGAATAATGTTTGTTTCAGTTTTAATGAATGTTGTGACAGGTAAGCACACATACCGTGGCGTGACTAGTTTGCTGTTGACCTACTTTTATATGATATTTCTTACGGATAAAAACACAACATAAACAGAATTGAAATAATACTGCATGTGCTGCTCGATGCAGAAAAAACGTTGCACCGCACACATTATTAAGGTGGCCGTATGCAAATAGAATTTGGGCTATATATTGTTAATAGAATAAAACATATGTACGAATTTTCGTTCACCAAATTTGTTTAGCAATTTCCAGTAGATGGAGCGCAAACTTAAAAGTTTAATATTTTATAGGTGGACCATAATTTGTTTACTGATACTTCTAGTCTTTCCCCTTTTTTTGTAATCGATGTTTATTCTTACGACACTAATATACGACAATTGTGTGTGTATTACACGATTCACGAATCACCGTTGTGTATGTTGTAATGCGCGAGCTTTTATATTATTATAAAGCCTACTGAATGCTTATTTAAGTATTTTATAACATGACTATGCTTTTGCCAATTTAAAATAATGGTAGAAGAATAATCCTTGTCATGCAAAAGACAATTAATGTTCTAGAGGTGTCACAAATAAAGCATTAACATCATCATTGTCTTAAAAAAAAACAACCTTAGAAATCCAGTTGAAGATAGCTGTCAGATAGTGTTCATACAACAAACAAATTTCGCATTATGTTGCACAGGTCTCGTAGCCAAACATGTGTCCTTCAAACATTACTTTTCACAGGTCTTTGGGCTAAGCATGTGTCCTTAAAACAATACTTAGAACATGCGTTAGAAGTAAAACATAAGTTCTTTAAACATCGAGATTAATACCATACGGTAAGTTGACGAACAACACATGCAGAATGAGTGACATAAATATTATTCAAAATTGCGTTCTACGAGAAAATGATAAAAGCGTTATTTATAGAGAAAAGGTGTATTTCAATCGAAGTTTAATGTTGATTTATTAAGTTATGCTTTTTATTTCTAAGAAATCATAATTGTTTCAATATGTGTAAAAAATAGTATATGGAGAAACGTTTCCAAAATGACAAATAATAGATATTAGATACTAGATATTACAAAGAGTATGTAAAGCGCTGACATGGTACTATTGTCCTATTTGTTTAATTTTATACTGAACTACGTGTGTTGTACGCAGAGTGCGATGCCCTATAAATTATACCTTCACAATTACGTGGTTTAATAAATTCAGAATTCTGTTATTATATATGAGACATAACTAGACGCGTAAGAAGACTCTAGTTTAATTAATAATTGTGTCTTGTTCTGAGAAAACTGGCCATAATGCATGTACGGAAAGTGTCGTTCCAGATTTTATGGTATTTTTAGTTTTAAGAAAGTCCCTCCGTACCGAAAATCAAGTTTATGCGGAAAGTGTCGTCCCTGATTAGCCTGTGCGGACTGCACAGGCTCATCTGGGACGACACTTTACGCACATGAATTAAGCCCAGTTTTCTCAGAACAAGACATATATTTACATTGTATATGAAATGACAAGTCATGCTAGATTTTATAACCGTTTCATTTGTTATGTTTTATTGTAAACGTTCACTACAATGATAATTGTAGAATTATATACACTGCTAATGACAGGGCTTTTGTATGGATAAGGTTTTTAATGAGAAAAGTCGCTATTTAAATGAACACTTACAATTATTCGTTTTGATTATTAATGCTCTTTAATTTTATAAATTACGTTCACTATAGGTCATATAAACTAACAGTGTTATTGTCAATGAAAACAGGGCATGATTTGAAATAATCAGTATCAGCAAAATGATTTTAATTTATTTTTATAAAACTCATCGATCACTAAATGGAGTCAATTTTCAATATTATATATTGTCGTTCGAGTTAAATCACACTTAAACTACTCGACGGTAAATGTGTGGTTTAACGATTGAGTTTTGGTTTAATATCCGAAGATTTACTGCAACGAAGTCTAATAACTAATGTAGTTTCAACACAGTATCTTTACAGTCGATAAATGATTCAGTCTATATTATCATTAATGCGTATCTTTTCATATTGCATTAATCTGCTATGGCGATTTTACACCCATGGCATTAGTAAAGGTAAATAAGAAAACTAAAGACTATACATTTTTTCTCAGTCGCATCACTATTAAAAAGCTATTGTAAAACATGGTTTTAGATCACAGAACTTAGTTGCAACTGCGTCAATTGCTGCAGATGATAAATATGCTCAATGATTATTTATAATTGGTTAAAAAAATGAATGTGTTCAATACAGAAAATATGCACATAATGAATTGTTTAAATTGTGATCTGGTTAAAGTAAACATCATTGGGGTATCATAAGGTCTCGCATCCACACATATTGCAGTCATGCTGTGCTTGTAACATGGGCAGCAGTATGAAAAGCACAGCCGTTAAAAATCAAATCATGTTATAAGAAGTGACATGCCTTACGTTGACAAACATTGAGACATGGCAGTTGCACGAAACAGATGCCAGAAACGGAACACCTTGATTTGTTTATGGCAAAACATAATTTTATTATACAAATAATATATGCAGATGGAAATTTATTATGTAACATTGTCTTTCGAAAATTGATATATGGTTCTACTTTTACACTTCAGTTACATTTTTTGTAAAAAACATTAGTTTTTAGTGCGAAAATGTGCATGCATGCATATAATCAAAGATTGCCAGACAATGTGGTGCATAATTATGTAAAGTGAATGAAACTTTTTGAAAACGATTTGCATGATACGCTTTAGAACGATTTAATGAAGGAAAACTAAAGATTATAATTTAGCTTATACAAACGATTATTTTAGGAATTCGTATTTCCATCGAAAAATGCCAGGACTATGGCAGTTTTTAGAGTTTAGTTTCAATATGGACACTAAATTGTTTTAGTTGTGTAAACAACGCCTCGTCATGCTGATGCAATGGCATGTCTACTTATCCATTACGAACACATCGAATCGTCAATTGAAAAAAGCAAAACAATCGTATCGTCAATGACAAAATATCACAGATATCTATGCTATAACTGTATTTTATGAAAAAGACTCTTTCACCAATTGTTCACAACCAGTGTAAGTCTATAACTATTTGTAAGTCAACCATCGCTTTACATTCTATTGAGTATGCAATAATGTCATAAATTAACTCTAAAATTCATTACGAAATGCATGCCATGCACACTGCAAATTGTTAGTGTAACAATTTGTATTGCCAACAAATGTTCATTATAAGGAATTTCTCTGTAAAGTTTTGTATATGGTGAACATTATCCAGTTAAGTGGCATGCACGCAATAGGAACTAAGTGAAGTAGAGCGCTATGTACTTAGAAAATGTTTCACTTCGGGTTACCATATTAAATGAAAATTTGACTCCGCTTTTGATTTGTTAATCATGGTACATATACAAAGCCTGTGTTACTGTTACGGAAATACCAACGATCAGCAATATTTTATCAACGCATAAGTTATAATTTAAAAAGGTATCATTGCCATCACCTTTTGACCAATCCTATGTTAACTTGTTTAATAATCTCGATAAATCAGTGGGATTTTATTGTCAACAATATATGACATTCGAGATGTAAGAAAAGGTTTGAATAGGATTGCGATATATGTGGTAGGTATCACACACAAATCATTACACTGTCAAAACTTTATTGTCAGTTATCAGCATCTGTCAAATTATTATTACCTACGTCTCCACACACACGCTTAATAATTTTCATTAAGTGCATAGTGATATTTATATTACTGTTAAACATTCCAGGGAATCAATGGTAGACGCAGACGTATGCTTTATGTACCACATGAGTTTTACGGTGACAAAATGATAGACGAGATAATGATATCGAGTACATATTTTGAAATCATAAATATTTTCTTAAGTAATTAAATTTAAGTCAGAAATCGATTAAATTTGCGTTACAAAATCTTAATTGAACTTTGATATTGAGGAAGCTTAACGGCCATACATTCTACAACAAGGAGCCTTTACTGTAATGTGTGCTGAAGAAATGGGTAAAATCACTCAGTGGAAGCAAGTAACATAAAATAAAACACAAATATGTGACTCTTTTCAAATGAAACAATTAACCAAGAAGACTCGATGTGAAAACGATATAAGTTCAACTTAACGTACGAAATCAAATAATGTTTTTTTTCTACTTAACAATGCTATAATACGGCCTCTTGTTGGACCTTTGAATGCAATGCGTGGTCGTTACATAGCGCACATGTGGCTAGTTTCTGCGCACCGCGGACTGCACAGGCTAATCTGGTACGACACTTTACGCACTTACATAACGCCCAGTTTTCTCAGAACGCGACTCATATGATGATCGTCGGTACCATGAATTCAACATTTATATTATGTAAATTAAGTTATTGGGCGAAAACGGAAGATGATTTTTTACACAAACTATAAAAAAACAAACATCTGATTGATAGGTCCCCAACCAAAATTCTTTCGAGACATAATGATTAGCAAAAGCATATTTGGATCAAGTCATTTTTTTATGACGGAAATATTTAATGTGCGCATAGAAAATATATTATTCGACATCATTAATTATCATCAAACACCGATAAAATGTGTAAAAAAGTAATCAAAGGCAGGATACACAGTCATTGACGAAGAACACAATTGAAAATATAGTAAATAAATTAGTTCCAGAATCTACACTGTTTATCAATGTTTTTTTTATTGTCTTTTTTACATTAAATGTTACGTCAGTGTTAATTAATCAATTTGAACGACCGTTGGTAGATTGGAAAACTAGTCGGCAATGCCAAATATCCCATTTTACAGGGCGTATAAACACAATATTTTCCCCTCGCTTTTGATATATTGCCATATAATAATACCTCTTATTTTAAAAATTGTGTTTCGATAATTGTTTTTGCAAACCTGAACATACAAACGTTGACCTCTACTGTTGTATGGTATCTAATTATAGTTGATATTTAAAAATGTATCATCATAAAATGTTTGTTTATACTTTGAGGAACATATTGTCTTTTTTTAGCTTAACATCGCCCGCATCTCGGCTCCATTATAGTAGTAATTTTATCACGTGGCAAAAGCTTTTATGAAGCGCTTGAGCTATACTTTGATGAATAATCTATTTTATATTGTGATTTAAAGAGAAGGGTTTCTCACCACCTCCGCCATATCCTATAGAATTCATAACACTTGAGACGAATTATAAAATAACGATTGTACGCGTTTCTTGCATTACTTTTATTTACTACGCAACATATCCTAAACTGTATCGTCCTAAAGGTGTTGAGAATCAAGATTACAAACATGTGTAAAGTCCAAGTCTCACTATTGCCGGTAGAGCCCCGGTCCATCGCGTTTGCTACGCCAGTCGACCGGCGAGAACGGAGATGATTCGTAGATTTTTTTTACGCGGTCACACTATTTCCCGGTGCCGGCCCGGTTGAAGCCGGTAACCGGCATCAGACCCCGCAGGGCTACGGCAACGCCCAGGTTTAACCCCGGTCGCCGCCGGGGTGGGCCCCGGCGGAGCTACGGTGCCCTCCCAGTTGTTTCCTGTGCCGTCCCGGTTGTTCCCGGTGCCGCGCCGGTCGTTTTGCCGATCCTTCCCGGTGACTCCCGGTTCATCCCGGAGTTATTAAACATTTTAATACTTTCCCGTTGGAGCCCCGGTCGTCCCCGATTCATCCCGGTCGTCCCTTGTGGAGCCCCGGTTCTCCCGGTAGAGCCCCGGTTCATCCCGGTAGATCTCGGATCACGGAACGGGGCTCCACCGACATCATTGTGAGATTGGGCCTTAATGGCGCATTATATGCGTTTTGAAACAAAGTGTATGACTTTAAAATCATTGTACTAGACCACTATGCGATGGTACACATCACATATTAAATTCCAACGACTTATGGTTTCAAACATATTTCTGCTTAAGTAGGAATATAGAGCTCTCCCTTAGCATTGCAGTAGTGCGGTTTTAAAATAATTTAATAACAATTTGAAAATAGTATTTATAGTTTTGCATGTATGCTTCACCTTCCTTTTCCTGTGTACACAAAACAGAACAAATATATCCTTATCTTACACATAAGCAAGATCTCGTTTATGCGTTTAAAGCGGTTACACAATTTTTACTTCAATAGTAGCATGACTTTATTTTGCAGATGTTGTTGAACTTCAATGACATAACCTTTGTATATATGACTTTTATGATTTAAGAAAATGTTTTGTAAATAAAGTTATTTCGTTTAAAAACACATGATACTAATGAAATGAAATTACATTTGATGTCATTTCAAATCAGTTCATTTTAATTCCAGATCACCTCGTTGTAATTTCACATCATCCATTATTTAACTCGTTTAAGATATGTGTTCAGTCGTAAAGAGCGACTCGAGAAAGTATACAATTCACTGAATCGAATCATAAAGGAAAATTATGGAATGTTCTTACAGGTGGTGTCATTCGAAAAATCTTCTCAAAATGGTAATAAATAAACTATGCATACTACTAATAATGCAAATGTTATTATAGCCATGCTTTACCAACAATCATGGTCTTGAATTATTGCTGTATGATTCTACCAATTATTATGATGATGAAAATACATATTCAATACTTATGGACAATCTTTTCAATTATTTTTTTTAACCATTATTAGTTTGATATTTTTTATTATGAAAGACGTCTGCAATCTTACTCAGGTGTAGCACACACCTGTTTAAGTTTAATAAACATATATTAATACATTCCCTTACAAAAAGAATCAAATTACCATAATATTTGCTTGAAATATAGAGAAGGGATTACTTTTGACGACTAGCAAATAGTGGATGGTTTAAATTACGTCTCAATGGGTTTCTTAAAAATGAAACGCATGTGGGTGGTGATGTATGCGAAGCATTCCTTTAATTTTGCCGTTGTCTACCATTCAATAATTTCGAAAATTAAACTTGCGTGAATTGTGTCATTCTGGAAAAAAATACATAAAAGGATTGATAACAAAAGTTTTAATCAATAAAATATTTTATTATTAAACTGTATACGAATGTGAAACATATCGAAAACTAAAAAAGACCATAGAAATGAATTGTGTCTGTTATGGTCCGTTGTGACCATGATACCAGTTTTTCTCACCCTTGTTAACCAAATCTAAGAATAATGATTGGAACCCACTACTAATGTGACAACGAAGTTAATATGACGTGTACAGAATGTAGTATATCGTAATTTGCTACCAAAGCCATTCCATTGTGAAAATAAACGTTTCTCTCAAAAAGTATTTCAAATAACAATACTATTCTTAATAAAACTCACACATCTGATCATTTTCTGCCACTATATAGTGGTTAAGAATTGTTTAAATCATCGATGTTGTCTAAATTAATCAAAAAGCGAAAAACTTCATAATTTAAATAAATATTAATTTAATAATCGTATTTGAAATTCAAATACGATAATTAAATTCATATTTATTTAAATTATTTCATCATTCAACATTTGTCAAATATGACAAACTCATTGACGGCCGATTTTTATTAAGACACGTATTACAAAACAATATCCAAAACAATGCTAAACAAGGATATCTTAACGTAGATGTAACCGCGACACATGCATATCACACACGCATGTATTGTTATATCAATAGATGCATGTCTAAGCGAGGAGAAATAATAGCGATTAATCCATTTCTAAACGCTGACGTTGTAGTGGTAATCATGGATATCTAAGCGTAGAAACTGTAAAAGCGATATAAGCAAACATCAATTATGCCTTGATTTGAGAAAACTGGGCTTAATGCATATGCGTAGAGTGTCTTCCAAGAATAGCCTGTGCAGTCCGCACAGGCTAATCAGGGACGACACTTTCCGCCTAAACTTGATTTTCGGTAAGGAGAGACTTCCTCGAAACTAAAAATACCATAAAAGTGGAAAGTGTCGTCCCTGGTTAGCCTCTGCGGACTGCACAGGCTAATCTGGGATGACACTTTACGCACATGCATAAAGCCCTGTTTTCTCAGAATGGGTCTCAATTATTCACATGATTCGCGCAATCTGGTCGAGAGCTAACCTGTTCCTTATAAAGTGACGCATTTTTGGACTCTCTTTAACTACCCGGGGGTAGCTTCTGATCAGTTTTTATCCCATTTTCAACGCGACATTGACGGTATAACACCTTATGGAATATACTAGCCTGTATTCAACACTGTGGAATATACCTGTCGCGTGCCCTGTCACGTGCATGGACTACTTTTTACTTTAGCACTGAATGATTATTCATAATAAATAAAGTCGAGAAAACTTTTGCTTCAAAATTAGACGACCTTCAACCTTTTTCAACCAATATTTGCTATCCGATTTGAATTCACGTTAAGCATAGAGCTGTGTAAAGTATAAGATGGCAAAAATAGCACCACACTGGAATTCGGAACGTCCCATTTTGTACACGGGTAAATACACTGATTTATCTGTTGTGTAATGGAATGTTTTCCATTCTTTGTGTATTTATATATTAAATTACTTTCTTGTACACAATAAGGGCATTTATCATAGACAAATAACATTGTGCAAGTTTAAACATAATTATGTTTGTATGCAGAAATCTGCATTTGATAAACTGCTCCGGTTCATTTTAACAGCAGTAATGTTCATAGAATACATGACGTAGCGTGTGACGAATAAGAAAGTTTAACGAATTCATTTGAAAATAGTGATAGGATGGCATAAGGGTCTTTATTTAACTATGCTTAAATAATTATAAAGACCCTAGATGTAAAATCGCCAATTATTGAGTTAAATGGATTATTAGATGGATTTGAAAGGATAATTAAAGGTAAGATACTAGTTTGAACGTGTTTTGGGTTTTGTTTGTACTTTTGTCGTTCCCCGTTTTCGGGGAAATGATTTTAACACGGGGGCCATTGATGCATTGGATCACACACGGCATACCCATAACATTTTATAAAAAACATGTTGTGCGCGTCCTTAAATTCGTCGTCCGAAGTCGGAAAACGTATTGCCCTGCATATTAAGTCAAATTAAGTGTCAGTCGCTGCAATTGTCTGTTTACTCGTCGATAGTGTGCATGTAGAATCTATGTTGACATCGACATCATTTTGTCTGTAGCAATCGCCGCCATATTGGATTTTGATCATTTTCTTTCGAAAATAAAATGGATTATATTCAAGTAAAATCTTCTTTTCGCGGTCGTAATGTATTACAATTCGCATGCTGCGTAAAATTGAATCGAGGCATATGGTGATATTTTTACTAGTTTTACAGTTTGTGTGTGAATTTTTTTAAAGACTATTTTGCGTACCAGAACAAATACATTTATATCACTACGCATGGTTACATTCGTTAGATTTAAGCGATTTTTAAGAATTAATTAAAATAATTGTTAGGCTAAGGTTATTAGATCTAGTTATGTTAAATGTCACGTCGAAAAAAAAACAAATGGGATAAATAGAATAATAGGATTGATTAGCGTTGAATACAGAGACGTTTATGTTGCTCGGCTCGAACACCGAAAGCGCTCGCCATGGCTCGCGCTCCCGGCGTTCTAAGCCTCGCAACATAAACTTCTCTGTATTCAACGCTAACCTAGTATTCTCTATGTCCCGAATGTACACGCTGGTGTATTGCTTCGCTGACCGCATATGCAATAAAACGCATTAACGCATTTAAATCATGCATATCTTAGCTTGTTAATTATTTTAGCGATTCAGGCATAACATAATTTAACAAACAGTGTATAGCGATTCAAGCATAACTTATTTAAATGAAGATATTATTATAGCTTTTCTTCTAAACGTTTATTATAATATTTCACAAAAGTATTTAGGAATATGCCAGCTTTAATTTCAAAACGACGTTTCAATAGTTTGTAGATGAAGCAACTTCACAACACTTGATTAAATTAGGAACCCATGTGGCTTTCAAGTGATGAATATAATATTGTATCACTGAAAATAATTTACCGCTTTCGAAATTGTTCATTTTTTCAATAGTGTAAGATATTGTAATAGTATTACTCCAAGAAAATCCAAACAAAAACTATATTGTTAATTAGAAGTAGACAAAGCCAAACAAACATTTGAATAAGATTAAGTTGATTTGTATAATTGTGTAAACTGAGAATATACGGTTGGTGGCTTTAAATATCATGTGATATTAGACAAGACCTAGGCGTACTCTAGGGTTACCAAGCGTTTTTCAACTTCCAACCGAAGAAGTCTTACATAACATATCAAATTAAATGTATACCACTTAACTAACCTACGTGTGCATGAGATTGCACGGTTATGTCGTAATCAATAACTCTTTGTTTAGACAAGGTCTGACAAAAGATATGTTCGATAGGCCTTTTATTATCGTTGCAATTCTTTTATTGTTGCTTTCTGTTTTGCTATCATTTCACTGACACATAAATCTGTGTTGTTTACGCGAGTGATAACCATTTAAGAAACAACATTTGTTTGGTTGATTTCCTTTATTTTCAAGAACTTTGACGAATTCTGACAGTTTTGTCGAAATAGCTGTGACTCTGATAAGTTAACCTGATGACCAACTTTGTGGAGACATTTGACAGAGTGTTTCGTTTGCTTGAACTTTGTTCTAGCAAATACTGCGAACAAGTTTCATTCAAAATATTATCAACATAGGAGTTGATCACTGATGGCAATACTGCCAATAACCACTGGGCAATAAATAACTACAGTTGTCCACCATAAGAATTTAATGCGGTGAGCTGATCATTACAAATTAGACTATTACTTGTCTGAAACTCATATCTTTGTAGGTATTTATCTGAGAAAACATGGGAAAGAACACTCGTTTGACGAAGCCATTTCCCACCAGTAGACCAGACGCTTTTAATTATGATCGGGTTTTCTTTTTGGCGTAGCTGTCTAACCCAGATATTTTCCTTTGTTGACCTGTATCAACGGTCAATACAATGTTGCATAAACTTCCCGCCAGTCGACTCGAATGAATAGAAGTCTACTTCTATGAGCCAGATTAAAATAATAGGAATGCGGCATAGCGTTTTGAAACGATGCTAGCCAAATGTTGAGCGTGAAGCGACCGCATCTAATACATAAATACTGAGCGAGAACTACAGTTTCACACTTAACTCTTCAAATCAAGAGATAGTGTTCGTGTCCCTTCATATAAGCCAAAGTGTAAACTTAGAGGACGTGTTTTAAATTTGCCATTTATCTTATTAGCGCGTTATGTACATTTATGTACAGTATAGCAACTAGTTATTGCTATTTTCTCTTGTTCACTACACTGATCTACATGCGTAAAGTAATGTTATATACTTTGATATTGACATACACAGATTTTTTAAATAGTGAATGTCGAACTAGCCAGCCTTTCAGCACAAGTATTATTGCAGCTATTTAACCCATTTATGCCTAGTGGACTCTCCCATCCTTCTAAATTGGATAAATTTATTTCCAAAAATAGGGATGTGTGGTAAATGTATTTCTATATTAAGAATATTTCTTACAGAAATTCTTTAAGCAAACAGCGCAGACCCTGATGAGACGCCGCATCATGCCTTATCTGGGTCTAAGCTGTTTGCCAGGGCCTTTTTTTTCTAGACGCTAGGCATAAATGGGTTAAAACGTAATACATGGCATCACGCAGGAGTTTAAGGTCAGTTCGGGGTCAGACTGTTGGGCCATAGAAGCCAGAGTAGGCTAAAAATAAGCTACACACATTTGACCGTTTGCCAAAAAATATTTGAATATTTTCTTTTTAAAAGTATTTTTGGGTTTACTCGTAATTTACAAAATAGAAATCAGCTTCTTTATGAAATTCTAGAATACACTATATATTCCATCCTGATAGCAAATTTATCCGAAATATATTATTTGCCACATGAGCACAATCTGATGAAGTATCTTTTAAAAATAACGGTACATGATTACATGTAATGACTCAATCTCCACGCAGAGTTGTCGTTCCTTGCTCTCACATACAACTCTGCGAAAGGCTCAGCACGCCATATTGTCTATAAAATAGCTAAAACCGAACAAACGCATTCAATGTATATTTGATTGGATATTTAAGATCGCATGCATTAAATTAAGAAATATGACTTTTAAATGTACGATAAATCGTGCAAATACTTGCGAGTTTTAATGCAACTCTTTGGAACTATTGTATTGCCCATTTACGCAGATCGAATCGTTTCGCGGACTTTGTCAAAACAATAACAACTTGTTTGCCATTAACGTTGAACTATAATCTAAACCAATAAAAATAAGTCAGTGGAACTTTAATTTTCCGTATTTTCTCTTGATTTTACATGGTTTAAATTAATCTCAGCTTTAATAACACTGAATACAGTAGGGCACAGTCGACAGTGACAATTTTCGGCTAAACTTCCTGGTTTTTGTCAAAGGTAAATTAAAATAAGATTTTCATTTGTTTTTCTCATTAAAAAAATTAAAATTGATCTTAAAGGATGGAATTTCATGTTTAATGAATCTATTACACCAATCATGATCTTTGTATGAGCCGTTTTGGCGGTTATAACGACGATTTTAGACGCCGTTTGTGTCTGTTTGCCTAGGTAGTTGCCAAAATCTTAAACTCTTCTCAATTTATAATTTGTTGTTGAACTTTTCTATAATTACAATATGAACATTGCGTTGAACAATTTACGGGCATATATTCCCTTAGACGTATTCTACTTTCATTTTATGTACTTACAATTATTGTATTACATTTAACAGACTGTGAACTGAGCAAGGTTGTATTAAAAACTGATATCAAATTAATGTTGCAAATCTTTGTGCAATCTCACAATGACAGGTTAGCGATGACATTTTCATGCGAAATGATAGCATTAATGCATATGTCAGGAAAAGGTTTAATTACAATGTATATTTGATTATTTTTATTGGTAAATATTTACATGTTTCTATTTTTGTCAAAATTTATAGTTTTGGATGTCAACATTAATTGTTGTGTTCATGATCAAGTTTAACATGAAAGCAATGATGATCTAAGATTCATAACAACAAATAAAGAAAGTAGAACGAAAAAATATCTTTCTCATAAAGCACGACCAACTACACAAATATGTGGTAATGCTTTTGAAAATTTATATTTTCAATGAATTGTCAGACATGACCAAGAGGATGCAGCTTAAGAAAACTGATTAAATGTTCTCCGTAAATATGTTTCTGGACTATCGGAATATCGTTAAGATTGTATTGAGATTCAATACTTCAGCAGACCTTTGTTTTCATTGTCATATATTATTTTCAACTATAACACAATCATACATAAATATTTTGCTATATTTTATTTATTCAGGGGCAGAACCTACTACCTGGTAGTTTCAATGACGAACTATCATGATATAGGGCTAAAAGATGGATGTGCCAAATCCACCTCATGAAAAACAGATTGGGCAAAAGTGGAGTGCGAACACTAAATGATGTGCTGCTAAATAGCAGGTTTGATATGATTTACACCTTTCATTGTTTACACTGCACCTTCATGTATACCATGTGACTTTAAGATCTGTGTTGGGAGAATAAGGCGCGACCCAGATAACATTTTTAAGGATGTCTTTTTAAATTATTTCACCATTTGTAATGGGATAAAGTCGAGAGCTCGCTCATTCGTGAGAGTGTTCTATATATATTATCATATCTTTTTAACAAATAAGTAATTTTCAGTAAAGTGCAATCGCGCGTTTGTAATATGGCGTCCCAACACTGATCCGACATTTTTCTAACCGTTCAAACGCGTCATTGTATATTACTGAAAAAATACTGATTTGTTAAAAAAAATCATGATACCTATAGAAAACTCTCACGAATCAGTCGGCTCTCGACTTTATCCCATTTAAAATAGTGAAATATTTAAAAAGAAATCCGTGAAAATGTTAACTGGGGTGCGCTTATTCTCTCATAACAGATGGTTTACCTTTATGGTGTTAAGTATGGATACTATTTTTAATATTAAACATTGACAATATTCTATTCACTATGCATATCTTGAGGGTTCAGATTGTATAATGTACCAAGCAAAAATTATTTTTTTTCGTCTTGATTATATAATTTTAATAATATTCCTTGTGTTATTTTCACATAGAGTAAGTTAAACAAGCATTAAGGCAAAACTAAAACATGACATGGTTTTCAATTTCAATAAATTGTTGACAAGCCTATGGTATCTACTGGTAATATGTATTTTTTATGTGTTTGTTTAAGGTTTCTAATCAGTCATTTTTATTTTAATTATTGCAGATCTTTACAAGTGAATTAGGCAAATCCTGATGCAACCTGAGCTTACCAAGTTTACTGACAGTTTGGACTCTGTGTGGATGATAATATGGACAATATATTGTGTTCATGTTGTGTTGTGATTGACATTTTTTAACAGATAAGATTTTTTAATCCAGACTTTACAGGTGATTTTTCTTCAAATAATAAATACAATACTTTTTTATTTATGTGCTTAAATTTGAGTACAAAATATCAACAATGTGTATCTTGTGTTGTTTTTCCAATCAGTCTGTCATCCATAGGTAATATATTAAGTAGGAGAAGGGAATATTTTTTTTACATTTTTGTTGTTTCTGCACACCATGTCAGATACATGAAAATATATTGTATGCCCCCAACGGGCGGCATATAGTTTTCGCACTGTCCGTCTGTCAGTCTGTCTGTCCTCCATAACACTTTTCGTGTTCACTCTCTAATTGAAGTAGTTCTAATCCGATCTCCAAACTTGGTCAGAAGTTGCATCCGGATAATGCCTAGGTCAAGACGAACATGGGTCATGCCGGGCCAAAAACTATGTCATAGGGTCACTTAGTGCGTTTCAAACATTCAGCATGATGTCTGCTCTCTAATTCAAGTAGTTTTCATCCCATCTTTCCCAAACTTTGTCAGAAGTTGTATCTACATAATGTCTACGCCAAGTGTGAACATGGGGCATGCCGGGCGAAAAACTAGTTCACTGGGTCACTTAGTGCGTTTTAAACATTCAGCTTGTTGTCCGCTCTCTTATTCAAGTAGTTTTAATCTGATCTTTACCAAACTTGTTCACAAGTTTTATCTAGATGGTCTCTAGGCCAAGTTCGAACATGCTAATGATGCTCCATATCTTTCCAGAACATATTTTGTTGATTTTCTGTGCTTATTTTTGGCTTAAATTCTTTAAAATAGTAATAAATATGAAAAAATAACATTTTTTGTTCCCATGGCAACCATGAGTATTTACGGATTAATATTAGTACAGTTAATTCCGTACTTTGAAATTAATTATGTTCATCCAGATACGCGATCAATGGAGATATTATCAACACAAACTGATCACCATAACATGTACCGATACTGGTTGAATAAGGACGTCATTTCATCCAAAACGGGCATTCAGCATTTATGACACACAAAAAGTGACAGACCCAGAGGAGACATTACCTCGATCCCAGCCACATATCTTCACCGCCTATGTAGGATGGCCATGACTTAATCGACTATCCATTGTGACTTTTTGAAAATGCAGCTGCAGCCTTGATTTTTATTAACCTGTTTATAATAATGCATACACATACTAAATCAATAAAAACTTCCGACAAAACGTCTTCTTAAAAAAAGATAGTTTGACTATGTATAAAGATATTGACATCTATATACATAGTCGAACTTTCTTTTTTTTAAGAACTAAACTTCTTCCCAAGCACACTAAATCTAGCCCCAGGCCTTCAGCGCCTTCGGCGCTTTGATTATATTATCAATTCGGAAGGGCATTTCAGGATTGTATTTCTTGAACAGTATACAATTCCGTTGAGTGAGCCCTAATGAAGTCCATTAATATTACAAGCGTATGTTATGGTAATTAGTTATGAATATTTTATGCAATTATTTATTAATTCTTTTCCGAAACATTTGGAATCGCTTCAATAATTACCAAGTGGAATAAGATTATTGTTTTACATGAGGAGACATTTACGTCATGATATTTAAAACAACTGCAGAAAATATATTCATGAACACAATTAATTTAAGTAATGAGGTCGGAAACAATTTTCACCTTCATAATCCTTAAAGCCTTACAATAACCGCCCATATTGAAGTTTAAGAACAAAATGTTAATGGTATTTTCGCTTTTAATAAATCTGTTCAATAAAAAATCTTCATCGTCTCAGATAAAAAGTACCATATTATGTATTTTGTCAATGACTGTATGTTGGAATTGTTGATTTCTTTTTAATTGTTCATACATGCTTCCTTTTTCATGTGTTTATGTCCGGCTACTCATTACACTATACGTCGGATAATTTATCCAATTAAGTCGTGTGTATTTTTCCGTAGATGTTACTGTACATTCAAATCTTGAGGGCATATGTATTCAATTTCCGTGTAGTAATAAACCCATTTATGCCTACCGTCTAGAAAAAAGCCTTGGAAAACAGCGTAGACCCAGATGAGACGCCGCATTATGCGGCGTCTCATCAGGGTCTGCGCTGTTTGCTTAAAGCAATTTTTGTAAGAAATATTCTTAATATAGAAATATGTATACTAAACATCCATTTTTTTTTGGAAATAAATTGATGCAATTTAGAAGGATGGGAGAGTCCACTAGGCAAAAATGGGTTAACCAGTGGTCAAGCAGCAGACTGCGACCCATTCTAACAAACAGTCGTGTTATCGTGTCTCTAAACAGACTCTCTGGAAATGTGCACAACATAATTGCTCTCTTATCTATGAATGTCATAAGATAGTTCACGTATAGTTATTGAAGATTGTTGCTGTTGTTCTTATTATAATATTTAATACGATTATCACAGCATAGACCTTTTGATGTTCACATATATTGTAAATATAAGTGAGTTTGTGAATATTCTAAAATATTAAACGCGATCAAATATGTCAGTAACATACCATATTGAATGGATTTAATGTTTTAAGGAACGTTTGCACGTGATGATGAAATTTGATTAATTGGGCTGGTATGACGCATCTTACCATCAAATGATAGTGGAAAGTGAATTAGGTAATTCGAAAACAATTTAATAAGCCCTAATTTAGAGTTAAAATAATTTAACCCTTTCCCCCATAAGAAGCAATGTGAAAATAGCTTTTGCATACAGCATAAAACCAGAACAGCCTGCGAATAACTCGCAGTCTGTTCAGGTTTTATGCTGTTTGCTGCTCATCAGTAACTAAGGGTTGGAAATGAAGCCTATACAACTTATATTTAGTAAGAAAGATATTTAATTAAATGTAACTTTCTATGGGACTGCAAATGCGTCAAAATACGTATCTAAGTGGTAAAGTGATAAATGATATTTGTTTCTTCGCCTAAAAGGTTTATGGGAATTATTGTCCATGCTATGTTTGTATTATTTACGTTTTGATGATACAGTTATTGTGTGCTACCACCGATGAACTCACAAGTGTTGAGATATACAGAATCTGAATCGTTTTTCAACTACTTTTAATTTATCTGTATTATTGTGAATTGAAACTGAAATTAAAATTTCTAAATGCTGTCAATAATTATTTTGTTCATTACAAATGCCATTTATGTATTGTCTAACACTTACAACCATATCCGTGTCGGATAACACAAATGTATTTATTGTCAAGAACACTTTTTAGGATGAATTGTGTTTATAATAATATCAGAGGGGTAAACACGTGATAGTCAAGATGGCGACGTCCATGACTAGGCAGGTAGTTATCGCCGTTTTATACCCTTTATTACTTGTATTTATCGTTTATATGCCGATCACTCTCCAGCTATATCAGCAAGAAAGTTACTAGCGTTTATTTTGTGTTGATATTCGCTCATTATCTCGACTTTACTCGCTACGAATTTTCTTAGCGGGATGGCCTAATTAAGGCTCTTTTAAGAAAATATGCGGTGTGTGAAGTCGAGATATTTAGCGAATTTTATACGAAACGAACTCTGCTCAGATGTTTACTGATATGGATATTAGCACCTCTGAATATGTTTGTTTCGTGAATTGTACGTTTGATGTACGAGCTTAATGGCTAATAGCATCCAATATGGAAAATTCAAACTCGTCTAAAATCAGAAATAACACGAAATGCATTATTTAACACCCACTTGTTTTAATGGCTATTACTAAATTTCAATAATGATAACTTATATTTGACAGAAATTGAAAAATAACAGCAATAAAAGTCGACAGCGTTATTAATTTAAAAGTCATGAACAATCATTTGGTTGACACGAAACACGGTCGTATATGTAGCTTTATTTATTAAACATAAACTGGGACAAAATGTTGTGAAGGTCTAGATTTAAAATAGTTATCAGGAATACATGTACTGCCATTTATATTATCAAAATGCTAATTGTGTACTAGTATGTATGGCGTTTACTTAATAAGCTGTTATACAATGTAAAACGTACCACCGTTACTGAATTGTATGACAGTTTTAAGGTAGTGTCTAATAACTTAACACTAACTGCTGGAAAAGAACATTTCGTCGTTGGAAGGAAATAAACTCACACCAAGTGAATATTTTGCGCACATTTCCACAAGAAAGTATTAAATGAAATTTAAATCGCGGATAAATCGATTATTATCCTTAAGCTGCCAAAAAATATATTGGTCGATTTTAAATTACAACATCGCATTTGTTAATATTTCTTGGTTTCTTACAACAATCTAAACATTTAAGTTTTGCAATATAATAAACGGAAACACTATCCAAAACCCAGTACGCTTTCCGTCAATACCATTTAAACAAAACTATGATGAACAGACTTTTGGCTGAACGGCCAAAATCACCCAAAACATAGTGTGATTTATCCTACTGTACAGACATAATGCTACATCAGGTTTTAACATGTTTGTATTCAAACTCCTTGTTTGGAAACGCAAACATATGACTTACAGTTTAGGTATATATTTGAACATGTTAACAACGCCCTTGGGTTGTTAATGTTTCCTATGAAATAATAATTGAAACGATTCCGTTTTAGTTCCTATCACGCGACTAAAGACAACCAGCCGTGCATACCAAAGGCATTTCGTTCAATTGCCACACTATAAATATTCGGTTTTATTTCTTAACCCATTTATGCCTAGCGTCTAGAAAAAAGGCATTGGCAAACAGCGTAGACCCAGATGAGACGCCGCATATATAAAAAATATAGAAATAAATATACTAGACATCCCTAATTTTGGAAATAAATTGATCCAATTTAGAAGGATGGGAGAGTCCACTAGGCATAAATGGGTTAGTGTGTGCGTGACAATACTTTTCATCCGGAGGCCGTGGGTTTGATACCAAGACAGAGAGTTACATTTGATTATCTACCTTTAACGTTAACATGACAGAAGAAACATGATGCCGGTCCCGAAGTGTTTATTTCTTCTTATGATTTCATGTGTCGAAATTAGTTAAAACTTATAAATATTAACTCGATTGCATAGAAAACATAAGAAACGCCTTCGAGTCCGTTTTCTTGGACTAGAACCAGTGCTTGGGTTTATGAGTGAAATCTAAAGAACGCTCCAACAGTTGGAGTCGAACCTATGACGTCACGATCGCTAGGCGGACACAATATCCACCTCACCACAGCGACCATAATGAAGTTAAATACGAGTATATGTGTTTTATTTATGTCGAATTAAAACGCTGATATCAAGTAATTAAAAAAGATCAATACTTTCAAACACAATATACAATATCACTGTTAGTTAGGTTTTATTAAATGTTTGACTCTCTAATTTCTCAAATTTACGCACATATGCAAATCTCTTACAAAGGACACCGGAAATATCCAAAGCTTAAACAAATCATTAATGTAGAAAGCCTTCCTGTATGGTTTTTAACCGTCTCATTTGCAATTTCATAGATGTACTTAATAACTTATGAAGTTGATATGTTAATATACGAAATACGATATACTTGAAAACGGATTCATTATAAGGCATGTGTAGCGGTTTCGTAAAGTAATTGAACTACAATATATTGCTGTTTACGATACACTGTTAACATCGAAATGGCCCAATTACGGAATACCGTTAGTGCCATCGTTGGTACACATTAAAATCATGAGAACGATGGCGACAATGCGATAGTACGATGACGACAATGCGACATTGCGACAATATGATTGCGACATTGAGATAGTACGATGGCGACAATGCGATAACGCGATAGTAGTACTATCGTACTTTCGCTTTGTCGCTATCGTACTATCGCATTGTCGCCATCGTACGTTCGCATTGTCGCCCTCGTACGTTCGCAATATCGCAATTGTCGCCCTCTAGATTTTAATTTGTAGCCACGATGGCACTTAAGGTATTCAATACCCAATAGTTTCCTTGAACATGTTCTGGGTTCGAATCCCCGGGTAGATATTCACCTATGCATATGTCGTATATACATTTTTATTTAATCCAAATAAAACACACTAAGAAATGTGTATCAGTTCAGATTTTATCCGCTGATTATCTCTGAATATCAGGATAAAAGTCAACAAAACTGAAAGATGAACCACTCAATTATTATGACTGACAATTTAATACTTGCGACAAGTCTTGTATGAGAAGACATTTATTAACACTCGTACTTGGTGTATTTTAATACAAATGCAAATGCTGTCCATTAAGTATTGCAAGTATCATCGTCAAGCAAGATCTTGTATAAACCTTACTTTGATAGCAGTGCCTTCTGTTGAATGGAATTAAATTGCAGATTTGCAAATCTCGGTCGTTATATACATTAACCCCGTTAAACAAGGGCCATCAATTTACTCCGGTAACGAACACGTGCGCAATAATGTAGGCAATAAGCACAGCTCTTTACTTATTTATCAACCTGGCGAGTTCGTGTGATATCCATTATAAATGTACCTAGAGGTTTCGGGCAGCAATGACGTGTATTGATTAAGCGTAAAAGGTACGTCGTAAGTATTCCCGATCTGCTAATTAATTACTATATACAAGACAGAAGACCTGATTATTGTAGTATGTGTGTAATAATCACATTGAGTTCATTAATGGAAAGCAGGTCGCATAATAGACACGTTTACTGCACTGGTCTAGAATAATACTTATGGCGTACAGATATTACGACTTCAGCATAGAGACCCTAATTATAACATTCGTGCATTTCAATTGTGCAATGAAACCCTTGTTAAACAGTTCGACACTTATTGATTAATTAAGATAAGACATGATATTACAGACAACAAATAAAATTAACGTCTGATGATTGAAATTATAAAATTTGGTCAACTACCAATATAATTAAATTAGTTTTTTCGAAACATAAAACTATATTTCTTTAATGCGATGATTATCAAAAAAACATAATATTTCGATTTGTAATTATGTTTACATGTCTCTTTGAAAATGAGAAAAAGTAAGACACGGTGCTAAATGTTAGTCACGTGGAATAACGACTAATTGACTCCCTAGCAAGAGGGCACCTCTCAAATGACCAATCGCCAAATAAACGATCGCTTTTCCAAATTGGTTTTGTTTACGTAAACACTCTTATTTGTTTTTTCCGACACTCCATGTTTTTCTGACTATATTGCTTAACCCATAAGCCTAGCGTCTAGAAAATAGGCCTTAGCAAACAGCGTAGACCCATATGAGACGCCGTATGATGCTGCGTCTCATCAGAGTCTGCGCTTTTTGCTTAAAGGAATTTCTGTAAAAAATATTCGAAATATAGAATAAATATACTAGTCATCCCTAATTTTGGAAAAAAGATCCAATTTAGAAGGATGGGAGAGTCCACTAGGCATAAATTGGTTAATTATGATGGATTTTATATGATGTGAGAGTGACCGACAGCCTGTTAGATACGATTCAATTATCTAAATATTGTATTGGTCTAGCTATGCTACTTAAACTAATCTACTACTGGACTCCCACAGAAACTCTTAATCCTTCATTCATGTATACTTTATTGACTGACATAATTTAATTAGTCAACCAAGTTAGGCAACAGCAGACAATGCCATTTTTGTAACATACAGGTTCAAACCGTTAAAGAAGTAAACCATTGTTGAAACAGTCAGAATGAAATTAAATTTTATTAATGTCCGTTTTAACTGCTATCGTAACAAAAAGCGTCAGGCGTTTAAAGTATGACGGACAACTTCATTTTTCATTAACGCATCAGCGTCCTAATTGTTTATGTTTTTGTTGCATAGTAAATGGCTCAACCACGAACTCAAAACGCAACAAAGCTTGCTACGTTCGTAAATCAACGTGGACGAACAATTGTCTGTCTGTTAAATCAAGAATTTTGCAAACGCAATACGCTTGGCAGGGTGTTTATTTTCACATGCATTTACCTACTCAGATCCAAATTTAAATGGAATTTATAGGACGAAATTTATTAAGTGAAATAGAATAAACATTTAATTGCAATGTAAGACATAGTACTGTGTTATATCTCTATATATTATTTTACAGTGATTCTTTAAGAAGACAACACTTAGCATTAAAATATAAATATTAAATTAACAGACATTAAATTAAAAAAATGTAACATCACGATTCTGATAATTTTAAACCAGGAAATATACATATGTAGTTAAAACCTTTCAAAAACTGCAGATTAGAACTTTGGTCGGAAGGGTTTAACCGTATAATTGCCATTTTGGTTATCACCCTATTGCGATGTTTGCTTCACGTGGGTTTTAAGTCTATTTGGAAAGCAAATAGACTTTTGTAATACCACATTTCTAAATCACAGGGGAAACGCTTGTCCTTTTCCAAGCCTTCCTTGATTTTTCGCAGACGAAATATATGTTTAATATAGTATTTATTAATTCTTACAATTTTTCAATTATAAACTTTTTTCTAACATTTCCTCCCAAGAACATTGCTTTCACCATTTTAGTGATTTCTTTCTTAAACCGTTTAACGTGAAAATACGTTCTTAGAAACTAAAACAAATTTCTTTCGTAAAACAATTGTGTAATTGGCAAAAGCGAGTGACTAGAAATATCGTGATTCCATTATTTTTATTTTGAGAAAATTACCATCTACAAGGCAAACTTAAAAGAAGTACGTCCCTTGAAAACAAAGGGAGACATTTATATTACTGCTTCGTGCAAGGTATGGGACTTTTATTGCTTGGAAATAGTCTTGTTCTTCATAAAAAATCTTTTTGATAGCCCTTTACATTTTCATTCAGACAACTAATCCTTTAACATTTACTTAAGCAGAAAATTCCCGGTATCTTTCAAATAGACTTTCAACGCCATCGGCGCTCTCTTAAGATTTCAGGCACGAGCTGCTTACGGATACTTATTGACGCGTATGTTCGTGTATCTACGCAATACGAACTCTGCCTTAGGTCTTAAATCACATAATCTTCATTCCAACTGTGCGTAAGATGATAAACTATACCAACATACATACATGTGGATACATAAACTTTTCTTAAGTTCATCACATTTTTGATGTTATACAATCTGAAAGGTACTACTTAGAAAAAATCTTCAGATACCATGTTCAAGCGTTATCAGAAAGTGTAAATTTCGATTTAATTTGTCAGCGCTTTTTCTTAACACTGTATTTTCGATTTACAGGTACCGCGACGTTATCCAATGCAATGATCAGGTTCACATGAAGTGGGTCTTTTGAAGTTCTAGTCAAGGGATTATTCTAATTTCAAACCATCAAATTAGTGAAATTTTTAGATCTTAAGAAGTGGCGGAGTTTAGAACAATGCACATAAATAAATGATATGTATACTAAAACGACGATGTAAATCTAATAAGTTGGAAAATACGGTGCAATAAATATAATCCGATACTCCTTTTTATTTTCTTTATGCAATTTACATCAATCACATTCCAAGTTACAGCATTTAATTATAGTTCTTATTAAAAAATAAGGTTATAATTGTCGTTCGCATTATCAATACTTATCGGTATTTTTTTGAGTGTGTATCAAATTTTTGATATAAGAATCATTCCTTCTCCAGTGTAAATAAATGAATAAATTCCATTTATTAATAAACCTTGTATCGCAAAACGAGCATACATGACAAACAAGAGGCAACTGGGAGTTTGGACTCACCATGGCATAACATCTCGCCCGACATCGAATATCGCTTTCAATATATTTATCCCATTTGATATCGTATTTGGCACCGAGGGATAAATCCGACAATTCGTTGCCTGTGTTATAGTTGCTTGTATCCGAATTTTGTTCGTCTGATTTCAATGGCAACTTGCGACAGGTTACACATAACCAGTTAATTGGATGCAGTAAAATCAATAAATACACGATTTTTACTAAGTGCAGTGCCATTGCTATATTCCGTATTGTATCTCCAAGTTGAAACACAAACATGTGCTACCCTACATCACGTAAGCCATAGTTAAACTTAAGAATTACATTTGTATTTTTATTACCTTTATCATAATTATATGTTTTGTTCTGTATTTTAAGTGAAGATGATATTTCATTCACAACTTATAACGTTTAGAATGATACACATAACATAATATAATCGCATTTAAGGCGTCAGTTATGTATTAAACTAGTAAGCTCCGTTGCGTATACTATTTCAAACCAATTATACAGATATGTCCCGTTTAAAAGTCATCTGAACAACCTCTCCGACTTTTATAATACGGACTTAATTAATTCCATTATAGTAGCCACACCGGGATATGCTAATAGTATTATATAAACGTAATATAACTGCCACAGTCCGTCCTCGTAACGCCGAGTCTGTTCACTATATAACTCTACACTGAACCTTCGCGTATTGCCTTTTAACAACACCGCTTGTCAGTCTAGCGTGTGTCGAATAATCTCCATCTGACTTCTGTATGATCTGCAAATACTGACAAACATAACATTACTTGTGTCTTGGTATGCTCTCGTGCTATAGATTAGTTGACAACAGAGCATCAACAATTGACATGACGCCTGGACGATGATCGCTCCGCCCACTAAATCACGTGGCTAAGCGGTTAGCAAACCTAGACAAGCTAACACCACGATATTTACGCGATATTCCGGATGATTTTTATGGACTTTTTCAAACCATATAACACAATAAACGGGGTTGTTTCATTTAGTTATTATGCAAATGCAAAAATATACGTTTATATAGAACATCAGTTATTAATAACGTTTTTTTTCACGCTTGCGCGCTTTCCGAAATCGAACTTGTTACTTCGTGTAATGGTGGTATTAGCAATAAATTAACACTTTTACGCCGGTATTTACACATGTTATTTGCGAAAATATTAATGAAACATTTTCCCTCGGGTATTTGACTCGAAATATCGCTTTATAACTGGGATTTCGGTGAAGTTTCACGCTCTTTCTGACGCCGAGTGGGTACCTAAATCCCACATGTTATTCACGTATTAAAGTGAAATTTAATAATATTAAACATTGCTAATTGGACATTTATCAATCACTATAATCGAAAATGCAAAACAACACAATCAGTTTGGTCATTGTCTGATATAAATAAGCGTTGTATGAAGGAAAATTCAGTCAGGCTACTTAATAAAGCTACCAGTATCAGACTCACGCGCAGGTACTGACTTCCCCCATACCGCATTTATTGGTTATAACAGTTATAACTACTTATACAATGGCATTTATCGATACGTTTTTATTAAAATAGTAACATTAAATGGTTTTCTGTTTCTGACACACACAAAAACTCGATTTATAACGTGGATTTCGTTAAGTTACGCAAAGTATGTACCAATATTCTCTATTATTTTACATGCACATGCACGTGATATAATTCATACTTAATAATGCTTAGTTATTGCTATGACATTTCCAGTTTTTGAAATAAATTAATGTTCTTTAAGGTTGATCTCGGTTATTCTACACATTGAAGATTCCATTCGCTCTTGTCAAGACCGCAATTCCGCTTTGGAAATCTTTCTGGATACCGAATGTCAGAGTTACATAATCTCCATTAACAACGTTTTGCCATATTTCATTTCCGTTTTTTTCGAACAAAATAAACGAAACGCGTTGAAAAAATTGAGAACTAAGCATTCGGTCTCCAAGTGTGGATTAAAGGCGTTAATTGGTGACATCACATGTCTGCACATGTGTAGATACCGTTATTAAGATAAAATATCACGTGTCACCTTCTAATAACATGTATAATGACAATAAAGTGCATTACTATCAGAGTAATAAAACACAGCATGAATTAGGCTTCATGCTGGGTTTTACTTCTCTTAAAGTAATGCAGATGAACCTTGCTTCTATCAAAGACCTATATATATATTATAGGTCTTTGCTTCTATTAATCACCTAGTAACTGAAAACATGAACTATTATGTGATGATCAGATCGATAACATAAACAATATAAATCTGCTAGTATATTCGATAATAAGATATTGTAATTGTCTTTGACAGTGTTGACTTTCAGTTGTTCGAGGGGAAGACCGCTTGCATTTATCCATCTCTTACACTTCTCAAGATCTCTTTGAGACTTTGGAAACGATATAAATTCAATGCCACCTACTAATCTGTCAGGATATCGATATCGAGTTACATAAACTCCATTGACACCGTTTTATCATTTTTTATCTACGTTTTTTTAAAGAGGAAAACAAAAGAAACTCGTTGAAATAAAAGTGAACCTAGACATAGCTTGTCTAGGAAAATGGCGGAGAGTTTGTTGCTAACTCGCGCGCCCGATTAATCATCATCATCATCATCATCATCATCATCATCATCATCATCATCATCATCATCATCATCATTATCATCATCATCATCATCATCATCATCATCATCATCATCATCATCATCATCATCATCATCATCATCATCATCATCATCATCATCTTCTTCTTCTTCTTCTACTTCATCATCATCATCACCACCAAAATCACCTTACCACCACCACCGCCATCACCAATACCTCCCCCACCACCATCATCCAGCCGCCACTTGTAACGCAACCACACTACGACCACCACCACAAAATCCATCATCACCACCGTAACCACCATCTTATCCTTTAGCAACACCAAAATCGTCGCGATCTCCTCTACATCCACCATAACCACCACCATAACTACCATTTCCATTATCGCCACCACCACAACCACCACTAACACCACCACCAAAGCCACTCCAATACCATTGTAACCACCACCGACAAAATCATAAATCTCAACCGCCCTCCTCACCAACAACCCTTTTATCTTTGCGCGACGTAGTTAAACCTCGATACAATTGCTACTACATGGAAACAAACACATGGCCCATTAATTAGGCCAAAGCAAATAATAAAATCCGCTCGCACATTAACAGGAGGTCTGGAGCCGTATTCACCAATGTACGTAAGTCTCAAATCTTAGACTCAGCTCCAGTTTCTGACTCAGACTCAGACTCAGCCTTACAAAACTTAATTCACGAAACATAAAATGGTTAGTTTTAGACTCAGACTCAGTAAGATAAGTCTCAAATGCTAAGTCTACAATATTTAGACTTACGCTATACAATCATGACGTAACGTCGTTTGAGCGTTTACTTTACAAAATGGCCGCCGCACGAGCTCCTTGCGTAATAATAATAATATTATTGAAAGAGTGTATCTAGATCGTACCAACCCTTTGGAGATTTATAGGGATATTGAACTTTACAAACGGTATCGTTTAACCCGACCGGGAATCGTATTTCTTTGCAATATTTGCAAGGAATAGTTGAGCCGCAATACGATGCGGATTCTGCAAGTTCCGGTCGCCCTGGCAGTGTGTACTTTCCCGAGCAACGTGGCAAAAATCATTAAAAAGCGGCATTTAAAGTTATGGTAGCCAGACCTATGTAGACCTGTGCACAGGTCAATAATATTTTGACAGATAGAGAGTTGAAGTTGTCAAATTTCCAGCTGGTACGACGCCGTTCGTGCGAAACAAGAACTTGGTGCGATCGCTGATACGTGAGTCATTTGCGATGTGTGCATTTTGCAATTGTTCTTAGATCTATTTATTGTAAACAACTGTCAAATTCATAATTGTCCGCGTTTGTTTGTTGTCTTTTGTGAAAATAATCTCCAAACTTAATGAACGTGAACATGCACTAATTTTATGGATAATACTTGTTGTTTGAATGAAAAAGTAATAACATACAATTTGCATGTATCATAAACTATAATAAATAATTAATAATGGATATTCACTAAAAAGGGAAACCTATTAGAAAACGTTTACAAGACATTTACTATGCATAACTTTTGATTTCATTTCTATTACAAATCTATTTATAGATGTAGGAATTTACCTATAGATATGTATAAGCCGAATAAAGTTACACTGCTATGACGCAGTTGGTAGCGCATCGGTGCTCGTGATTAGATTTGACCGACTAGTCGGTGGTTCGAAATTACATCGGGTATTTTTTTTTCTCCAAACATTTTCAAAATAAATTATGACGATTATTTAGTTATTTTTAAATTCTTGATCTTAAATGTAATGTTAATTAATGTTTATTAATTTTAAAAAGGTGCTATAATTAATGTGTATATTATACACCCTGTTAAGAAGATATAGGGTACACCTGCATCCATATGTCCTTGTGTCTTTCTATGTTGTAATTGAGTTCCAATACAAAATGTATTTTTGCGACAAATGCTGTAGAATATGCATTTGTTGATGGCAAGTGCATTGTTGTAATGCACTTTATTTGTAAATTAATAAAACACTCAACAACAGGAATAATATTTTATTCTCAAATGCACATATTATTGCATTTTCAATCAATAGTAAAACGATGACATTAAATTTGATTATCAAGTTAAGACACATCAGCATATTGCATCACTTCTGACATAAGGCAGAACTTTCATTCAATATAATGCACATAAATGCACCGATCATAATCCATTTATATCAATATCTATTTACTTATTAATATTGTAATTTTTCCAAAAAATGGGTCAATTTTAAATGATCAACTTTCAGGTTTTACAAGTACTTTGGGGTGCATCGATTGGACGCATGTGCATATCAAGAAGCCAGTAAACCATGTAGAAGTCTACATAGGGCGAAAGGGCGTTCCCACCATCAACGTTCAGGTATGGCTTAACAGTCAGTTATGTGCAAGTCTAAATGCAATCCTTTTTATTTGATACAACTTTATTTTAAACACAAATATTTAATGAAACAACTGTATGTTAATTTTAACAGTTTGCCATTAGCAAAATAAGAAACATTCTATCAGCATTTTATCAAATACCTAAGAAAAAATGTACAAAAATATGTCTTATTTTGTTAGTGTAATATAACATGTTTTATGTTAACAGGCTGTGTATGATGCCAGCTACAGAATAACGAGCTTCGCTCAAGTTCACTGCCAGTTGGCCAGGGCGAAAGCATGATGCCAGGATTTGTTGATGTCTAATTTCAAATTCACATAACTGTATCTACCATTATTCTGGAATTTCATTCAGTTCATTGAAGAGTGTATTGCGCTTAATTTGGCTTTAGTCCCTAGGATTATGTTGAATGTTTTTATCGTGTTATAGATCAGCGACTAAGCAACCATCAATGTTTAGCAGACCGGAGTAGTATTGAACATTAACTGACCAGCTGCTGTTGTTAAACAAATTGCTTATACAAAACACATGAACATAGTAAGTTGTTATTGTAAATATATTATTATCTAGTAATGGATGATCTTTAAAGATATTAATACAAACTTTTTTTCTCGCATATTGACATTATTTTAACAATTTATCTACACATTGTTTACAACCATTTTAGTATGTAGTTGTATTTTATGAAATTAATAAATAAATAAATAATAACGATTACGAAGCAACAATTTTTATACAATTTAAATTTCATGCACATAATATCTAAGCAGTAAATGTGAAATACCGATTGATATTGATACTCTATGTGTAGACATAATCTACATCGTCAATTAATTAGCTACACAATATGGTTAAGCATATCATTTCACATATATTTCTGACTATATTTTAATTCGAAGTTAGATAATATGGCTTAATTAAAAATCTCTAGCAATAAAAATCTGGAAAATATCAACTGCCTGCCATGTGAACATTCCTGACTTGAACATTAAATCTGTATTTTTTATACTAAATAATTATGTGAATTTTAACCATCATATGGGTAACCATGTCCTATGTTTTATGTTTTAATGGTGTCTATCTAATTTAGACGATGTATACCGTTTCTTTTTTTTCTTTTTGCAATATGCACATTTTCACAATCAGTCAATATAATGAGCATATTTAAATTGAAATAACAAAGTACCAAAGAAACGCCATTTACAGTTAAAACGGTTATTTGAAACGTCCAGGAAAAACGGTGAAAATATAAACAACAGAAACATATTGGCTTAGTCCTGTAACATATACAATTTTTTTAATCAATTCGATGCAATTTTAATTTTATGTAATACGGTTTACTTAACAGTTTATTTGCATAGATAGCACTTTAATATGATTTTTCTCGAGATTAGGTGTATTGTTACGATTGTTCTTAATCAGATTACACCCTCATGTATACCACGTGTGTAATAGTTTAGTTTTTAGTGATTTTCATCATTAGATTCGCATATTGTGTGACCGATATGTAACACTTGAAGTTGGATTACAGTGGTTTGTTTATTAAGAGTTCTTCTAGAGTTTAAAGAGAATATTCTAGCTAGTTTAAGTTAAGTTTTACAAACAAAAACAAAAAGAAACATACAAAAACCAAAGAATACAAAACACTATCAATGATTGTGTCAATTTTCAGTTTCAAATAATATTTTTAAAATAACATACAGATAAAAAGACATATTTACACACGGTTACTTATTTATAATAGTTCAATTTATAATAGTTAAAGTCTCAGGTTACTGGCGATTGCGTTGGAAGCATGGTTTACTGTTTTCCCTTTATGAAAGATTTTTTTTTACATTTTCAGGATATCGGATTTGATAACATTTTGCTATGTATTAGATTAGTAAAAAAATCAAGCTATGATCTGTTGATTGCATGGTTGGTCAAGCCAAAAGGATCATCATGTTGGAGTTTTAGAATGAACGGTATTGGGTTGGTTATTTTATTTTGTAGGGGGTTTATTCCCCAATTGAATGGTCTTAGCACACAGACTCACAATATCTTTATTTATGTCACGTTAAATGAAAATAAAAGACATGGAATAAGCAATAACATCGCTGTAGAGCCGCATTTGGGGCGAACCCTTTACAAAGTTGAATTACTTTGTATATACACATTTGCCTATTTATTTGAACTCACCTAGCGAAACATAATATAAGAGTTTAATATGCTGTTGAATTCTAGCTTCAACGTCTAAAGTATCTCTTGATTTTATTAGAAAAACAAAATAAGATTGTTAAGGCATTTGTGATTTTCGCTAGATGAAAGTGAGTAAACATTGATTACATTACACTATCTATTTAGATATTTTGCTCTTTCTGTAATACATATTGGGCATTAGAATGAGTACGTAGTGAAATGCGTCACCCATGTAATCACACAGTATACTTATCTCGTGTACATGTTTATTTTGCCATCTGTTCGTTTGGAGACGTAATGTGTTGTTTCTAGCGAAGAAGTCAGTCGGGTGTTCGTTTAGTATCGACGGTAATATCTGTTTGTTCCTTCCTCGGGTAACAGTCTGTCTAAAGATGTGGATATATTTGTGTCAGAGGCTATTGTTAATTGTTAAGCCATTTATAAATGATTTGATGTACTAGACTTAATAATAGTCATGGTTATAGAATATTACTAGAGCTCTACATGATAAGCGTGTGGATTTTCAGCCACGTCATAATTATGTATAAATAGGTTACTTTTTAGTTTACAAAATTTAATCAGGTGAGTTACGTTATGTTTAATTGTGTGATCTTGTTTTTTTACGTCAAAAGGGATTTCATCTTAAATTGTTTTTGTACGTGTATCTCTTAATGTTCATTTTCCAAATTTTAAAGCTTCAATAAGTCACCAACAAATTTAAGTGCAGTCACTCGGTCTACCGCATCTAGGGTTAACATCTATTTGATTAGATCTGATTCTTTTTGTAATCAAATTTGATAATTGTCTTCAATGACAAAACATGCAAATTATAGTATTCCAGCAATTAAAATGCTGTACAATAGACTGCGTTATTAAGTAATTGTGTTCCCATTCTTATCGGCATTTTTTGCTTGTGTGTTGCTATTCTTGATTGTGTTTCTGATTGTAACTGAGTTGCAGTTCTGCACCAGTGTTGTCCTCATAGTAGTCGCTGTTCTTCAATATCTTGATATAATCCCCTTTTAATATGATCGCAACAAAAATGATTGAAATATTGCTGAATATCAAATAAGTACTAATTCAAAAGTAATATCACGTGTCCACATTTTCAAGTATTCAAGGACGAATCTTTGTTAAAATAAAGAAAACAAAAAAAACATTGACGTGTGAGTTTTTTAACAACACATAATAACGCCACGTTTAAATAGCAAGTCCTTCACCTTTTCAAATAACTTGTATTCATGTTCGTCCTACTTAGATAGTTATACAATTTCGTCACTATGTCTTAGTTTAAACCAATATTTTTCTTAGCATTTATAGAATTACAGTTTTCATGGGCATCAATCAAGTTCGCCCTGAACGGCTACAGTAAGAGTTCATTTTCGGACACCCAAAATAGCGTTGCTTATTCTAGCACTGTCGCACTGTCCGTCAGTCAGTCTTTCCGTTTGTCTGTCCGGCTTACCGGAGGGGTTTTACGCAACATTTACAGATAATGAGCTGGCATGTGTTGTTATGTGAGTCTATCTACATGACCTACAGTTGAACTGTGAAATTCGTTCCATTCTGTTGATTTTTGACAAAAAATAGGTGTCTTTGACTGATCTCAATTTTTGCCAAGGGAAGAAGTAAGCTTTAAAGAAAGATAACCTTTAGATTTAATTTGGCAGGAACAATGTCATTTTTGACAAGGAAGTTATTTTGAAAGGGATATAATCCAAGGGAGGAACTTGTATTAACCGAAAGTAAAAGGCATGGAAATATGAGAAGATACAATGTATATATTTTTGACATGAGAAGTAATATTATAAAGGGATAAAACCAAGGGAGGAGATTGTATTAAACGAGAGAAAAAGGCATGGATATAAGAGACAAAAAGAGGATATAGAATTTTCTCTGTTATAACCTCTGTTTCCAGAGGCTTCGTATGCAACGCTTCCATATATTGAGCTTAGTTTGTAATGTGAGTTAACGTACATGACCTACAGATGAAGTGTGAAATTTGTTCCGGTCTATAAATTTTTGGCAAAGCTATGGGCATTGGGCATGCGAAGTGTAACTTTTAAAGAACCCCACAGTGACAATTATTTAAATTTTGGGGGATCATCTACAAATTAATGATAAATTATTTAATTAATCGTCATATCATTATGAACACAATGTCAGCGGTTTTAATAAACTATGTTCTATTGATATGACGGGTAAAATGATAAAACCGATTTGAATTTAGGGCTTTGCCAGACTTAATAAGAGTCTTTATTTCAATAATTTGCAAACAACAGACAAACATCCTTATAGAAGTTATATAAATATTTATTATATCAATGTATCACGGTTGTCATAAGCACAGAGTTTATTAAATTGTGTGTAGCAGTCATATAATTTCTGTTTTAAAACCTTTGTTCGTTTCATTGAATATAGAGGATAACACAAACACTCACAAGGTTGAGGAAAGGATGCTGCCCAAGAGAATTATGAACTAGGTTCTTTAGCAAATATGACGAATTACCCTACATTTGGATTAAACACCTTTTTAAAAAGTGAGCCTGAGTACCCAGCAATTTCACTTTTGATCTTTTTTGAAACTGCGTTTTTGGATGTTGTCAATTGAAGAATTAAACATCTTTTCCACTTTTTTTCTAGATAATTTTGTCGTACATCAATATTGTTGTGTCCCAACTATAGGTTTAAAATAAGTGGTAATAGTGCATCATTTTCCATGTTAAGGTTACCATCTTGTCCACTTACAAATCAATAATTTTGTTAACCAAAACTTACAACTCGTACACACTCTGGCAGCAACACTTAAATAATGCAACAGTTTCAATTGTTTTACGAAACGATCTATTTAATGCAAATACTAAGCCAGTATGACATGAGTAAGACCTCTTTGTATCATACGTTATATGCTAAATATCCAATAAGACGTCAATATTCACAACACAAATTCAAATAATATTGTCTTTATAAGAAATAATTAAATATTGTCGCTTTGTATTGAGTTTATATTTATGCTTTGTATTGAGTTTACATTTATATTCAACATTTCTAAGTATTATTCGATGAATGGTTTTTGAGCGTTATTTCGATGCTTCCATGCCAGCCATTTTGATGGTTGCTATTTTGATTGACGGAATTAAGGCAAGGGAAGTTTTACATCAGAAAGCATATTTTATCTAAAAAAGTTAAGAGTAATCTTTGCGTTAATATTTCGTTAACAATAAAACGCTTTTCGACAAAACTTTATACAAAATCAAAATAATGAAGCATACTTATTTAAGTTTGGATTGGATGGGGCGAAGAGAATACTACTGTTAGCAAAATAAACACATTACTAAATAGTCATAATTGTTCTTATTCATAATAACGTGGCCAAATCAGCTCTATTCTCTTTGTTGCTATAAGAATCTGTTTCAAACAATTTCAAAGGTAGGTCAACCCTACACATATGTTTATTGGAATTATCTTAGATGAAAATATGGTTAAAACTATGTTTGTCACTGGAATAAATAAAAATAAGAATTGTTTAAATCTGTCAAACCAACTAGAACAGAAGTTGTTTTCTTAAATTTAATGTCATCCATGTTGTCAGGCATACCGTTACACAAGTTTAACAAGTTTATTAAACAATAAATCCAGAGGGCCAAGAGTACAAGTGGACATAGTAATCATTCAGTGAAAGTAAATTTGTTTATGATAAAACAAAGTAATAACACATTTCATTGCAATAATACATACATGTGGTATTAACTACTAGGTCTTATGTTAACAACTATCGATAGTATATATGTTACTAGGTTTGTGTAATAACTTCAAATTCTAATGGAGCTTATAAATTGTAACAATATTTGAAATATATTATTATGTACAAATGTTTGTACTACATGTAAAATTAGAAAGGAAATTACCGTTTGACGTCGAGACGTAATGCATTTTCATTACACGTGCAATAACACATTTCTATTATTGCACAATCACACACAAATACACAAAAGGAAATGGTTTGGGTTCGGATTGTAACTTCTTATAATAACATGCGTTATTTTTTTTAAATTGTATATCGGTCGATGAATGCAGTATTATGGTTTATCGGCCAATAGACTACTCAGTGTCGTTTTGTTGTATGACTATTTAACAACTCGCACTTCCGCCATCTTTGTTTTTTTTGCATCATAACGCTGATTGTTTTTGTTTAATTGTTAAACATCGGCAAACGCTCTCTAATAGAGGATCTAATTCTGAACATCCAGTAGTGCGTTCAGTTACAGCGAACGTTCGCTATAGTTCGCGAACGGTCGCGAACGTTCGCTATTGAACGCTCGGTTCGCCGCGAACGTTCGCGAACCGAAGCGAACCCTGTCGGGAGGTAGTTCGCTAGCGAAACCAAGATGGCGGACAAATAAATATTTTGTATTTGTTCAGTGTAACTTCGATATTTTTGCCTAATTTGTAGTACATAAAATGAATTGAACAATAAACAAAGTGTATAGGAGGTTTTGGGGATTGCGATAATGACGTCACGTTTGCGCATCCTCAAATTTTGGCCGTCAACAATGCGGCCATTCTGCTATTGTTTGAGTTTGATGATCCGCATCGTGATAAGATTCCAATCATATTCCTGACCCTTTTTAAGAACAACATAATACTCAGAAATTGAAATTCTTTCAGATTAAATAGAATCCAATGAATGAACACAAATAAGGACGAAAACAAACAACAAATTGATTGATTTTATGTAATCAACATAAAGGAACTATTTGAACCAATTTGTCCGTAAAAACTTACCTTGTTACAGATAAACTAAATCCTCTTGATACATGTAACTGTTTTTATTTAATTGTTCACACCAATTTGACACTCCTTATTTCAGCATTTTTAACCGCCCATTGTTTAATTGCCCCTTTGTTCATCACAAACCGATTATCTCGATATGATCGGATACTGCCCAGACAATTACTAAGGAAACAGGGTGTCATAAACCCAGGGACCTATATTTGTATGACTCAGTATGGGGTCATTAACCACATGTGTCTGGTCATTAAACACAATTTATGATACCTCCGTGTCATCTCTTGGCATATTAAGCCAAAAAACTTAACAGTTGCTTTAATAAAACACTTTTCCGAAATAGATTAACAGGCTCTATTCAGTATATATATTAGCCAGTTTAAACATAACACTTAAGTGTTTTATAATGACAATACATTTAAAATATTGTAGAAATTTACTGCTACACAATTATCGTATTTAACTGGTACCTGCAAATGTAAACTCCGATGTAAAGATCGTGCGTTTTTGCAGTGTTCGAAACATCATCGTGAAAACAAGCAAATCGCGTTTGATCATAATATGGATATAAAATACTTGGGTAAAATAAATGTATAGATTTACGGTATAATAAAATGCCAGATTTGTATCGCTCATAATCACTACAAAAGAGTTTTCAATATACATGTGCATTCAAAGACAGTTAATTTCGCAAAATATGCAGGTGTTTTTTTCCATTTGAATGCTAAAATTTATTAATATTTTCATTAAATATAAACGAAACGAAAATTCATTCAATGTAAAAGAAAATAGCAACTACATTTGAATATTGTAATGTATTGCGCTATTTTAGGGCTTTGTTTTATAACTGATTCAATGCACCTCTTACACTAACTTTCGGTCGCTAATGAAAAATAACACTATCGCATCCGCACCACTTATAATTATAATCAAATTATTATAGGTTTTATTATTTTTGAAATATTGTTAGTTAAGTACTTTCTGTGTTATTAGCGATATCCGCCTTCAAAATCGCAATCAATTTTCTGGGAGCCGCCATCTTGAAACGTTCGCGCCGAACTTATCGTTCAATAAGACCGAATCGGAAACGAACGATCATTGGCGAACGTTCGCTGTAACTGAACGCACTACAGTTCTCTAAGCAAAAACCATATGTTTCAATACAAAATTTCATATGTACCGCCATATTATTTAGCCATCAAACTGAATTGTATTTGGTACTTAAACGAAATAATTGATAAATGTTTTTAAATTTTAAACGTCTTAACAGTATTTTAATTGAAATTCTGTAATTCGCATTCATCTTTTATTAAAAAAGGGACAAATTTTTCAATATTCTTTTTGCTTTTTATCTCCAGATATATTCCCTTATTATTTCGTGACCATTCTACTTTAGCGTATCAAAAAACCTGGTCAAAAAATGGAAATACAATAAACTAAGGCAATCCTATACTGTAAAGAAAGTTACCAAAAAATGATATAACTATATCACACGTCGCAGTTTTACAATAGAAAACAGAACACAATTAAGTATACAAACGTACAGCGTTTTCCCGACACAAATTACCATCTTTAATCTAATAGTTCTATTAGTGCTTCGTTGTATGTCTTGTTGATAGTAATAGATACTGTAAGGTTGTAAACAGTATGGGAATTAAACGATATTATCTACAAATTACACGCTTATGTCCTCTGAAAAATTGTATAGAGACTTCATCGCGATGGAAAACTTAATTTATTTTATGTGTCTGAATGTATTATATCTTTGTATGTCATCGTGTATTTAGGAGGTAGTGTCACAAAGAGCGTTTGAATTAAATGCAAAACTGTCATTTATAATCACAAATACTGCTTTAGTCACCACGTATAACTATTTTGATATATATTATGCTTTTTGAATGTGTAAATCAAGAGCGTATTATCTGCTGCAGTATGGCGGATGCCTCAAGAAAAATAATATACATTGATTTCAAAATATGTTCGGTTCCGTATATCGTAGAATCGATTGAGTGATTTGTATTTTTATTTTATAGTCTTCACAGTGTGATACTTAATTCTGAATAAACATCATACGTAAATAAACCTTAAATCCACCGTTGTGTTTATTATATCAATGCATTTGTCATATTTCTGTGATAAACAATTTTAAAACATAGATTTGAACTGTATGTATTCATTGTTAGAATACAAATTGGGCATGTACGAGCAATAATAAATAGTAATGTAATTGTTGTTAACTGCACAACAATATACATAAACTTGTTCATTCCAACATTGCATATATCTTTATTTCCTTTTATATTATTTTATTTAACGTTAATCTCCGTTTTTATAAAAGCGACATAAATAAAAATGTGTCAAGTTACTGTCTGATGAATTCTTTACACACTCGTGCTTGAGCAATGTCCTAGAACGTAGTCATTTATCATTACGTTACAATAATTTAAAAACTTTTTTTCAGCCAGTCAAGGCCGAAAAACACATGAAATTATTCTAAGTGAGCAAAATTGACTTCAAGCAGATATAAAAATAATGAAGGTTAAACTTATTGCCATCAAGTCTGATCGCGACCGTTAGCAATCGCAATTTATGTATGCCTTCTACACATTGCATCAGTAACCATGAAATTGTAGCCTAGATTCATGAAAACCCATCAAATAATATATGAAAATGCCACGAAGGACCTTGCAGTATGACCCTGACCTTGGGCCATTTTACTGTCGCATGACTTCTTCATTTCAATTACAAACATTTTAGCCTATTTCATAAACATACTTTAACATGTATAGGGGACTTTGATGCTCTAACCTTTGGCGTTGGAGTTTGACATGAACTTTTAGTAGACTTTACTGACGTGCGCCTTTTGCACATGGCCAGAAAGTCCTTTTTCATTTGAATTAAGTGTTATGAAAATCGATCGAAGGATTTACAAATGTAGGAAATATGGGACGGACAAGAAAGAAAGTATGGGCACACTAAGGACTGAAGGGACCGACGTAATGGTTTATCGACCGACGTATTGTATTCCTTTAATGCCTTATCACATGAGCAGGCATATAAACACTAACATGTTGGATCTGTGTAAATGTTGCTTGCGACGGTGTTTGTCGTAACAGTGACTGTGGTGGTGATTGTAGGAATTTTGAAGTAAATAAACAGTTTTACGTGTAAAGTAACCATCTTGTTGATTGTGCTTGTTAAGTTTTGCAATAATAAATTGCATAGGTACGGAATGCAGTAAACTAAAATGTATATTTATCATATATGTCAATACAGGATTAAAAAGTTAAAGCTTTGCAAGTGGTATGAACATGTCATTATTTAGATGTGTAGGTATACACTATCGAATTGATAAACGATGGATTTTTTTTTAAACATGAAAAAGGTTATATAACAATGGAAATATGTTTTTTCTTATTTTTCTCGTACATCATCACCAGATTGTACAGTAACATATGTTGAATAAATCATATTCTTTATACACCAACAGTTATAAGCCACGCATAAAAATACAATCGTGTATTATTAAATCATCCTTATCTGTGATAGTCAGGAACTACATATAGAATATAGCTAGGCGCCTTTGTAACAGATGTTGATCGCATAACACAATACACTATGTAGACGAAACACACAATACACTATGTAGACGAAATAAAATTGCCACGTTAATTGACAAGCTGACGGTGGTCAACAGTCAATAATGTGATTGGGAAAATAATAAAACCACCATTTTCTCGCTTAATTATGTTGCAGAAATTATAACAAAACAATTTCATTAATTTTCGCTCAATAAATTTTCTTTGACATATAAACAATATGCAAATAGGTTATATTGTTCGCTAACAATTTGGAAGCATACACCCATGATGGCAGTTGATTGCTGGGTTTTAGGTATTCCTCAATGAGGTGATATCGAGGGGGTGTGTTTGGGAAGGAAATTGTGACATAGCAAAGATCTTAACGTGATAATTTTGGCTTAGCGTTATGACAACAGCCACTGGTTTGACGTCAAGACATACTTTTGAATTGTAATTCATTATTTCTTGATTATGTAGCATCTTCGAGTGTACTTTTTGTTCACCGATGCATACTTAAAATGTTTGAATAATATAAAAACAAAACCGGGATAAGTAATGCATAATTAAATGTTTTTGTATTCACGTTTTCTTCCTCCCCACGCTGTTAATGCAAGGTTTACAATATAAACGAATGAAAATTAATTTCTTTATGAATTAAATGCTTTGGGTCATTCACTTTAGTTTGGTGTAAAATGTGTATAACTATCAATACGACAGCTATAATGTTTAAAATAAATCGTCAGTGGTTGTTAATGTATTGAGGGATCAATCACCATTATTCCAACTTTGTAAGAATTTAGTTGATGATGTGATAATTGCAACCCACAGGTGGTTAATCGACAACAATTCAATTCGTGATACTGTAGGTCAACATTAAGTGTATTTTTGACACACACTCTTACGTTTCCATTTTTAATGTCTCAAAGCTGAAGAATAAATATTTGCTAAACAATAAGATAACAATGAGGATTACCGTCGACTTTCATTATAAACGACATTATAATAAATAAAAAATAAAATTGCATTCTTTTAGGAACTTGAAATAAATATTTCATACTTATTCACAAGAAAACACACAAGTAAATTGGAAAATACAAAAATTACTTGCGTTTAAATAAGGGAGTATTTTTGTTTCTGGAATTCCATTAAAAATACTCCAATGTGGGACATTGAATAATATTGCATTTTAGCACGTCCGTCGTGTGTGTCTGATCGGTACATTAACACCAACATAATCAAGATATACCGTTGCAATTCATTGTAATCATGCGGCTAGACCGGCGGATTAATTTGTGACAGCTGAGCAGATGCAGACTTATGTTTATGAAAGGTCAACATAAGTAAATCTAGATTAATAAAGCATGTTACAATATTATCAAACTACGTTTTATGTACTGAACGTTAATTTTACCTGTGCTCCGAAGCCTCTTGCATTAGTGTTTTTAATTCTGCATATCGATATTCATATAACATCTAAACAACCAGACAAGTAACTTGTCCCAATTCTTACTTGATCTTTTGTTTTGTTAATGGCAAAACCCTCGTTTTTATAGGAAGAACGATTAAGAGATATGCTTCAGATTATTAAGCGATCAAGTTAAAGCTAAGTTATTTATCTCTATCAAGTTAGCAATCAAACTACTTAAATTTGTTATCAAAATTATGTGTAAAAAGGATCGTTCATATGTTTTATCCATATAACGCAAAACAGCTAAACGTAGTACATCCTCTGAAACTAATACAATATGACAACTGTTATAATAAGTCCACTAATAGTTGTACTGCATCAAAATATCACACGCACAATTGTAAAGTATTAAATGTGCTTACAAATAAGTTAAAGAAACTAAGACAGGAGAGAAATTACTGATATCATCTACTTTTTTACAACATAACTCGGCCACATTAAACTTAAAATGACAAAAAACTGGAACCCCAACTTGGAACGGTGATTCCAACTCATTTGGGGTTTAAACCGATTATAATTTAGCAGGATTAGAACAAAAAGTCGTCATGTTGGAGGCTCTACGCTTAACAGTTGTCATTGCAACGCTTACGATAAACCTAACCCTACAGTTGCCATTTAAACAATCGACCACAAAAGTTAATCTAAGACGGTATTAACATGACATAACCATGTGACATAAAGTGTTAATTACAATGCATGATTAGTTAAAGTAGATGCAGGGCACTTTTCGTTTATCAAGATTATATCATCTACATATCTTGTAACATAAGACTTACCATTTTACAATAAAGACGCTTTTTGCAGTAACTATTCTTTCTCCACTTCTGCAGTGGAACGAATGTTTTCAAAGCCGAACCGTTTATCTATCATATGCTTTAAAATGTTACTTTCATTTTCGAAGAAATGTCGTAAGACGATTCATCTATGCGTTAAGCATTATATTTAGTTTGTAATGCTATTGTATCATATACTGTATTATTAGTTGAATTGACATCTAAACATCTGCCTGCTCAGACAATGCCGACTTCATGAGGCCGCCAAGAATATGCCGAAGAAAGCTTAACCTACATATTACCGTATTTCTGGAAGCAAAGGCATTCACGTACATATGACGACGAAAGCTTAACCTACATATTACCGTATTTCTGGAAGCAAAGGCATTCGACGTTAATGTTATGATAGCACGAGTTGCAATCCATAGAAGTTCCAATACATGATAGAATATACAGTAATCCCTTTGCTGGACATTTTACATAGCGTAATTGTTTGCAAACTACTCACATGTTTCTTTTATTAAATGTGTTTTGATGGAACAGTAACCTTTGCTTTAAAATATCAGCAACTGTTTTGTTGAATATTTTTTGAGTCAATCACGTATACATCTACATTTATTTCAAAAGGCTTAACAAAAACACAATTGCTGTAACATCGTTCTTATGATTTTTATCAGAACAACACAAATGCAGACAAACTGTCATCTAAAGTCTTCATTTAGTTACATACGCACATTTGATGAAGATGTTAGCTACGGTTTATAATGGTTTGCAAGATATTAATCAATAAATGATTAATGATTCAGTTCCGTGGAAGGCTTTGAAAAATGCGTCTTCGCGAGAATTTCAATGCACACAATGATGAACTGCTATTCTTAAACTTTCTTTTGGTAGATCGCGTACAGCCAATATATCCCTCGTGAATTTTGGCGGTTATTATGTGTCACTTGCAGCTGCCATTGATAATGATCGAATAAAAACTCGTACAAGAAAATAGTTAAATCTAATATCAATATTGTTATAATATTTTATGATATGCTTTCCAGTGATTTAATTAGAATTATCAGTGAATTAAAAGGGATAATTCACTGTTTCAAACTGTGAAAATTATCAATAGTTTTCACTGTTATACTGTGAAATAACGTAATTTGTATAACGTACCGACGTTATTATTTCAGCAAAAATACAAAAAGAATAAATTGTTAATATAAAATAATTAGAAAATGTGTTTGATTTGGTGGAATATAGATTTTATTTCACTCGTGATCATGGAGCAAATATATTTTCACTCGTGGCACCACCAAATTAAACAAATATCCTCCCTTTCATAATGTTTAATCTGTAAAAGACTAATTAAGTTTATGTTCAATAGTCTATATATTGGTTTATGGCGACCATTGCTGTGCAAAAACGTTATATATAAGTGATATCAAAAAGTATCATCTTACACCTGTTATACGATTTATGCGATGTCATTATTGAAGGAAATTATATTTATGACTGACATGTTAAGAATCGTGTAAGTTGTCATAGTTGAATCAGTGATCGATATATTTAAATGCACATCCGTCGTTTAAAACATGTTTTTGACAAACGGTTGTTAATCTGCGCGACTTAACCTGTTTACTCGTTATGGCAATGGTCGGTATATTATTGAATGCTGTACTACAGTTCCGCAATAACATTTTTCTGTCAGATAATTCGAGATATAACATGTTTTTTTCTGGCAACATCAGAGACACGCGGAATGCAATATGCTGTAAGAACGCAATACATGTATAACTCAAGCAGATGTAATTAGGGTAGACGCTCAAGCTCATTCAGTAATTAGCTTTACGGAACATGATTGCAATCACACACAGAATGTTGAAGGATAAATCTATTTGTAAACACTGTAAACTCCACCCTTCGTTTTCTTGTGATTATGTAATCGACGATTCGTAACTCCAAATGGTGTTAATTGTTAGTTTGTTAATTACATTGGATGAACAATACATAACGAATGCTGTGTTTACTTACAATTACAAAATTGAGAGTATTTTGGTTTTATAGTTTATTGATCCAACAATCAAGCATTTTACTCCTCACATTTATTTTAGTTGTATGATGTTAATAGATTATGTAATGAATGGTGCGTGTTAATAAAAAAATAGACTGTATGAGTCCATCTCGATGTAATAAAAGCTTGTATACACGCGCGGTATTTAATCAGACAAAATTGCAACTTGTTATTTGACAATGAGTCTTCACATTGAAGAAGTGTATACCTCAGTTACCAGTTATCTATTTATTAAGAACAAAAGTTACATAATTTCTGAATTATTTCAAACGATACAAAAACAAACGATTTGCCTTCAAACATGTATTTTATTTCCGTAAAATCCATACTTAAAATTGTTTATTTACGGCATGTTTAACCATGGATCTCCGATCTTTCCATTAACACTGTCTGCAATTTACTACTCATTTACGTAAGTCAATTTCATTTTCATATTTACAGTGATGTCACACCGAAAGGGAGAGTATTCAATTGCAACTGACATTAAGCCAACTTAACTTACAAATGTGATTCACTGAACTAATTGAATATAAACTTAAACAAAACAAAAACCTGTTATATGACTGCTTTTTACAATTTAACAAGTGTATGTTCTATTGGTGTGAACATACATTTTTTATACAGCTGAATCATTGTATCAACACAAACCGTCACAATTTGTTTCAAGTTTCAAACAAATTGGGACAGGATAAAATAAACCATGACGGTTGTATGCCCACTAACGTGCGGGTTTCAGTTGGTGCGCATAGTTGTTATGATAGAATCTACGATATTTTCATGCAACATTTTCTGAAATCAGGGAGAAAGGCAAAAATGAAAATAAATCAATAAATGAAAGTGTTATGCTTACACAAGCGCAGTCGTCTGCTTCAATTTGTAATTTATGTGGAAATGTAATGAAGATGACAAACGTTATGTAAAAATGTATGGACTATGGATGCATTTGGAATATTTTAGTTGAAGCAAGATTTAAAAATGAATTGCACCTGTGTTTTCCTCATTTTTGTTGTATGTGTTTTTATTTTTAATAAAACATCTGTTAGGGAAACAAAATTCTCAGATCGCATTGTGAAATCATCACCATAATCTCGTTCATAATGTAAGCAACATCACCAATACTAGGTCTCCACCGATAACGGCTGCGTTACTATTATCTATAGTATTACTACTATTAAAATTACTTACGTTTTAACTTGCGTTCTATCCGTTGCTCGATTGGTCCTGCCGATTCAGGTGCTTTAGTTATTATCAGATTTATTTAGAGAACCTAACTGGCTAGCCGAGATTCCGGATGCCCGTGTAAACAAGAATGTATTTTAAAATGATTGAATTCTTGTGTTGATACGACATTAGAAATCGTACGTCAATGTTAATTTCTGGTGAAACTAAATCATGCAATTTGGGTCAAATATATAATCCAATATTGTTTTTTGTTGCAATTATTTATTCAAAACATGCATTTTCACATGTAAATTTAGTTAATATATGTAATAAAATCTTTCTAAATCATAGTGACGGAAATAATTATGTGACAAATAACCACGCCAAGAAAAAACATTATTGTCAACTTTTTCATAAGTTGTCTCGGACTGAGGTAACAATGTTGGTTTTGATGATGTCGGGATTTTTTTAATTTCTCAGACGGTTTCAAGCAGTCAACTATGGGTTCAACAATTGAATGCGTTTTTTGGCGGAATACATGCAAGGTGCAGGTTGTCTGTTAGAGGTTATGGAACAAGTAATTCGCCTGTGTGTACACGTAAACCTATTTTGCAATTAATTGTTTCGTAGAATTAACAAAAACAAAAGATTTTTATGTTATGAAAAAATGGCCATGAGGGGTAGTTGAACCGTCACGCTCTAATTTTAAACGCATATCGTAGGTCCTACAATGGTTCGCTGGTCTTTGTTAAAGCGTAAGTCACAAGTCTTGAATTATTTAAGTCATTGGAATGTTCATTCAAACTTACATAGCTTACATTCCCCGCTGAAGATTTCTGTAAAAAGACAACACCAAATTAATTTTGTTAAAATAAATTTAACACCAGCCAAATTATAGCATCGACCATTTAATTTGTTTATATCGGTTGCATAAGTTGTGTATGATTGTGTTAGATTTAAAATACGTTTCCATTCTAAGACTTGAAATATTTTCCGCAGTGTGCATGCTTTTCCTGCAAAGAAATACATATATGGTATATTCATTTATACTAATCGCAACTACAAATCGTTGATTTATACATATTAAGAATACTGATTCATTATCATAGCACTGTGAACGCAGCACTTTTATTAATGTTGTTTGATTGATAAGCATCGGCAACCGTAATGTCATGGAGATATTATGGTCATTAATAAAGATGATGACCGTCTCTAAGAGATGGTCGAATTGTGAACCTTCATTGCGAAAAACAAACACCGTATTTTCCAGAACCAAGCGCCATATTTACAACCATATCATTTAGGCCTGAAATAATTGGTATTTGGTATTAAACATAAATTGGCTTTATAAACATTAGTAAAATTGTAAGAATTTTCAACAGTATATCATTTAGTTATAATATAATTCAATGGCAGAACACGGTCACTATTCTGTTCTTAACGAATGTCCATTCATATTCCCATTTGAGTTTGTAGAATCAACGCAAGGTTTTGAGCAATTCTAATTCAACTCATCGAAAAGCTTGTCAGAAAAGAGGATACAAGACACTTAACATGACGTGAAATGAAATGAAAAACGAGTTTTCTAGTTACAAGTTAGTATTTATACACCATAGCAGTTTTACGAAAGAAATAGAACACTTATGTTTATAAAAGTCAAGCTTTTATCGTTACTTAGATACCATTTTAAAGTCCATTAGAGCTTCGTTTTATTTCCTTTTGAAAGTAATACAGATTTTCATGATAACAAATGTGTTGAAATTAAACGATATTATCTGCTAATTACGCGCTCTCGTCCAGTGAAGTCTTAAATAAAATTGCTTTGAGAACAAAAGCGTCATCGTATTTCGTAAATTAAATTTACTATCTGTGTCAGAATGATTGATAATATTGTTTATTATCGCATAATTAAGGAAAGCATGTCACAAACTAAACACAATTATTTCAATATGTTTGCTGATTATGTTAGTGCTCACCTATGTCTAGGACTTGTATTCTACTGCCTTGTGTCGAATGCCGAATGAAAAAATAACAATATTTTCCGAAATAATAACGATGCATCGTAGAATCTAACAAGTTATTTTTATTATTTTGTTCCCATTATATAATTGTTAAAGGGAGATTACACGATTTGTGTATGTGTTAAATTGTAATATATTGATAAAAATATGTCACAATAACACAAAATGGGCAAGAAAAAATATATATTTGAAGACGAATTTCATAAAATGCAACAAAGACAAATAAGCGCCCCGAGCCGATTGTGACGAAAAAATTTCGTACATATTTTCCTAAAATATCCGAAGCATTCGTCTTTTTATTAGAATCGGAGTTAGTGTTCGTGTGTCGTATGAATATATATCGTTGCAGGAAATTCAAATGATCCATAAAACTAAATTTAGATTTACATCGTACATGCATGATATACATGCTGGCGAATTCGACTGTACAGACATTTTCGATTACAGAATTAAATATCTGGCTTATTTTGCTTTTTTCGACACATGTTGTTATTAACTTTTATATTAATTTATATTCAAATATATGTATACGTTTTCTTTACACATTTTATATAAATTCATAAATATGTGACAAAATCGTATAATCTCCCACGAAGAAATAATAGCCATTAAATTTGAACAAACCTTAAACCCATCGTTTTAGTTATTTTATTTAAATCTTAAACCGTCAACTATTTATACATTTTAAGAAAATAGTATTATCGTTTATTTATTAAAGTGTTAAACAACTAATAGGACCAAAACTAGCATTTTTAGCAGATACTATAATTGTGGTAAGCAACGAGACCAAGCTTTTAAACGTTTAACCGCCAACGTAGTAAATATCTTTATGCAATTTCCTGTTTTATTGGTTATTGTTTGTAACACTCCCTTTAAAAAAAATACATAATGAAAATGCGTCACTTTACTGTCTGAACAAGTTTAAACTCACGCTAGCATGAGCGATATCCAAGAACGTAGTTATTAATCATAACGTAACCTAATTTTCTATATATTTTAAAGTAGCTCGCCGCTCAAGAGAAACTCATTAATCTATGGGATGTGTATGGTAGGTAAATTGTGACAAATCATTAAACATAACGTGATTTATTTGGCTCTTTAACAACAACCACTGATTTCACATAAAGCCATTCTTTGGACTTTATATTATAATAAATATGTATAAAATATGCAGCATTTTAGATAGTGTGTTTTATAAATATGGACATGAACTAAATGGTCAAAACAAAAAACAATATAATTTATTAAAGAATACGTAAATGTTTTGATAAGCACGTTTTCTCTTTCTCCACACTGTTAATGCCCAATTTCCGATAGAAACTATTGAAAATCCGCTTTTGCGTAAAGTAAATGCTTAAATTCATTGACTTCAGTTTGGTGCAAAACATCGGCATTAAGATCCATGCGTCATGGTTAATGTATTTAACCTTCAGTATGTGTTAATTTATTTAGAGATCAACCAGAACATTTCCAACTGTGTAACTGTTTAATAGATAAACCGAACGGCTTTTGCGTATAATGATGGGATAATCGCAATCCACAGGTGTCTAATCGACCCAACCCGAAAACGGGGAACTGTAGGTCAATATACATGTATATTTAGCATATACACTTTAAGAATATGTTTTAATATTGATTATACATTGATTCAAAAATAAGAAATCATATCGGCTAAACTGTGAGGCACTCAAGAGAATTACCTACAACCTTGATAATATTCCGATTTCCGATATACCATTCCCGATTTACACATTTTTTTCATTAAATGAATTACGTATAAAAACAAGTCCCATCTCCAAACTTATATTGTAAATTCATGACAATGTACTGTATAATTGTGAGGTAAGGCATTTTAACTTTAATCAATCTCAGGCACAGTGCAATGACCTTTCGAACGCGTTGACTCTTCCTTGAATTACTTCATGCTTTATATTCTTTTCTATGTATCGTCCTCTATAATGTAACATAGATTATGATTACCAGAATTTCTCTAGCATTGTTTCTAAAGTGGCATAATTGATATATTGTATGTATTGAAAATAATATGATGAATTGTTAAAGGCATATTGTGAATATTTCATATTCGAAGATATTTTAAAGAATTTTAATTGCAACGAAATGTATAATGATTATTACAAGACTTCATATGGTACTTTTGTTCCATGAAATGTGACACGCAACGAATATTTCATTAATTCATCAATTTGAAAATCGTCCAACAGCCGGAGAAAACGTAATTTACAGAGATCGAGATTTAAGCGAATAGTATGCATTTCTGTCTGACAAGGTAACCCCGTTTAACGCTCATCTACATGCATATGCTTAAATAAGAGACAGAATACAATTTCAGAAAATATTGCTTTGGGAGTGGGAGAAGAAAGCGATTTGAGGGTTGGTGAAGACTTACACCCACAAAATAATCACAAGCGAAACGCGCATATGCAGACAAATGTGAAAACATGAATGGCAAAATATAAAGTGCGAATAGAATATAACACGATTAAGTATCGAAAATCTATTAACACGATTAGAGAATATGCTTAAGTGTTGTTAAGTAACACAGACATAGGTAAATGTCTTAAAACATACAAACTATCAAGTGAGCGACATATCTAATATTTGTCCAAAAAATAGATGTAAGAAGGACCTTTCTTATGATTTATCAACATTACACAAATATCTTATTTTGCTAAAGCTTCTGAGACTAATACATGACAACATTGAAGACATGGCCCATGTATAAAATATTAAACTATAAATATATCAAGTTAGCGATGTATGTACAGACATGTTTCAAGCAAATTAGATGTAAGAAAGATTATAAATATGTTCCATCAACATTACACAAAACAGCTCTATTCATGTGAACCCCTGGAGATTAAAAGATGACAATATTGAGGATATTACGATAATACTTCTACTGGATACAAATATTAAAAAACACAGTTTTGTAGTACTTAATATAATTAACAATGTTTTCCACAACATATGAAAAGGGAAAAAATCCTGTTCTTATTTTTAATATTTTTTTACAACAGAACAAACAGTTTAATATTAAAATGAATAAAACTGCTTTCCCGCCCGAGAACGGGCAATCGAAAATATATATGTTTAAGACTGATTTGAGGGCTGGTTGGAAATATCACTGGAAGCTGTGATGTGGAGGCACGGCGTCAAACGTTTAACATTTTGCAGATGTCGTTTAGGGAATAGGCTAACCATATGAATCAAGCAATCAGAATGACGGGAAAAGATCAGTATACGACTGACACTGGCTTGTAGAATTATGCGTGTACGTTCAATTTAGGTTGGTTGTTACGTACATCTCTTGCTAATTAATATAATATATACAGTGAAACTTCAACTGCATTCGCAGGATATTTTTTTTTATACAATGCGGTGCTTTGGTTATGGCGAAGAACTTATTTCGACACAGTATTATGCAAAACAAATTGACCAGACAATGGAAACGTGTGTATAACAAACCCACAAACATGAAAACAGCGTCTTTGACCGGTCAATGCAAAAACACATCATAAGCTAAAACCGTACCTTCAAAAAACACACTTGAATACAAAATTTAATTTAACATTTTTAAAAAGCCATAAAGGTTAACATAATGGCATCACAATTACATTAAAAAAGCATACGTAGAGAATGCACTTAAAACTCATTACACTTTTAACAAAAAGTGGTTAAATATAGACCAGAAAACCAGAACTGTATCTTTTCGAGGAACGCTGAAATAAATCCAACATGAATTGCGTTGCAACTACACCTCGTACTTATTCAAAGATTATAACAACACAAAGCAATAAAATCATCTCAGTGCAACGCAGGAGTGGACCGCAGTTAGTTTTTTAAATTGTTTCTTATAAGTACCATTATTTTAAAATTGATATAAATTTAAAGCGCACAAACTAAAAATTAAAAATATTGTTGAACAAAAACTGACATCCATACTCTTGAAAGCATGTTAACAATACATTTCCGCTTCAAATGACCGCTACTCGTAAATTAGAAAACAATTTATTCAGTTGTGACGTAATACACTTCAGCGCTCGATTGTTTTGAAATTCAAGATCAAAAATAATACACTGTACATAATACATCGTTATTGTGTCTTTAAATTTTCAGATATTTAATTTTGTCTCTAAATTATCGGAAACCTGTTATTGTTTAATATGTTTCGTATCTAAATCCAAATACTTAGAGAAATAGCGTTAGTTATTGAACGTATAACGCAACAATATAAACGGCCAGACAAAGTTCAGCAATATTTATTTTAAAAATAAATATATACAACATGATATTCAAATGACATGCACGTTGAAGCGGAAAAAGGCTTGAAAATAATAAGAAGATTAGTTATTTTATTGTCATATTAACACTTATCAAAATGAGACATGATGTTAGTTTGAAAACGTGATAGGGCCACATTTCAATTCCCCTTTATATGATCATCATACCATGCAACAGACAACTTCACAGTTTACATAAAGGGGGCAGTTACAATACTTTCTCCATTTCTCCAAAGCTGAAGCAGTAAACAATATTACAGATTGTGTCCACTTCTCTGCGATAATTTTCAAACTTCAGATGAAGTAAAATTAATTGATATGATAATACCCTTCACTATTAATCGAGTATTAATCGAGTCCTTATCAATGACAGTTGCAAATTACACATAATCACCGCCAGAATTGATGAGAGGCTAAGTTTTAGGCGATTTTCACAAAAAAAAACGTTTAAGGGATACGTGTTTATTATTGCTTTCCATTTTAAAATACCGAGGAGACTATCAAAATTGAGTTTAAAATCCGAGCTTCAATGTCGTAATGTTTTCAACTTTGCGGCGGTAAGCATGTTTTCGCCAAAATACCATTCTCATTAGCAATAAGATTGACGGAACATGCTGGCTATCGCGCAAATAATGTGGGACGATAACTCTTTTTGTGCAGACTGTCAACTCCACTCTCTGTGTTCGGACGATCATTGGCACCGCTAACTCCTATTAGTGTTAGTTGTAAGTCTATTAATGACAGTCGGATGGACGATAAAGAACGCTGTGTACATTTTTTAAATGACAAGATTGTTATTTCTTCATTGTTCTTATTCCAGTTAGTAAGTAACTTACTTTCCCAATCTAATAAGAGTATAATGTAGTTTAAAAATGCTGAATTACTGAATTATGAGTGTTCAAGAATAAAAAAGAGACCGTAAGCGACCATCTTAATGTAATAAGAGAATTATACAAAAGCGGTATTTAAATAAGCAAATTTGGTGACTGTACGTTGTGTTCATTCATGGGGTGTATGTATGTAGTTTCATATTTATACGGAAATCCAGCTTTTATGCTGTCGATGCTCCTTTTCTATTTTTCTTCCCATTGTGAGTCCTCTTTCATTTCATTTCATTTAGGCTCGAAATGTCGAAGAAAATGCAAGCTGTTCCATTGGCTCAAGCTAGAGTTACAATTGTTTGGTAAGCTAGTTTCTCAGGAATCGCTTGAGGGATTTCGAATCAACTTTAAACACATATTTTTTTCTATATTGAAAGTATCGTAAGGCTCAACTTAGTATCTGTATGTGCTTAAATTTGTTAGAATGAAGTGCACTTTGTTTTTCACAATATAATATATATTATAAATTATAATATAATATATTTATATGCAACTTTGAGAAAATGAAGTGAGAAAATGAAGTGCACACATATAAATATATTAAATAAATAAATAAATATATATATATATATATATATATATATATATATATATATATATATATATATATATATATATATATATATATATATATACATTGAACAAAGAAATTCTTAATTCAGATCGAGAAATGTCATTTTGAATTTCGATATTAAGCACTGTGCAAAATGAAAGATTTTGGTCCGAAGACAAAATTTCAAACTGCACACATTTTCGTAAAAAAATCTTTCTAACAATGAAAACAAAATTTAAATTCAGAATTGAGTATCATTATTGTTTTAAATTATAGGTTGCTATATTGTGTTGTGTGTGTGTTTTATTTCGGAGGGGGTAAAGTGTATTAAATTGTTTTTATAGACTTAATTTATTAACTTAAGTCCCACTTTTATTGTCAAATGTGTGAGATCACCCCGATGCATGTCAAAATTTTGAATATATGAATAAGAATTGATTTATGCCTGAAGAGTCATTGAAGATATACGTGGTGACAATATGCGCAGTACAACGTTATAAGGTAATAGTTAATAAATAACAAAAAATGAAATCACAAGATGCTGAAATTTTAGAAAAAACGAAATATAACATATATGCACATATCCAAAAAGGATCTTCATCAATTATCTTTCGCGAAAACTAATTATTAATAAATTGGTAATAAATCTTATAAGATAAATGACTGAACATGTAAGCAAGTTCACCTTTAAGGATACTGCATACACAGTCGTATCAAATTTTGATAGTTATTTGTAATTCCTGATATATTGTCTTTTAATTAAAGAAAGGTAAATAACTCCCTTAAATAGCGATAGGAGAAGAACGACCCAACGATATGCCCATATGACCCCTATAAGGATGCTGCAGATAGAGTATCATTATATACAGTTAATAAATTCTTGAAAAGGCTAGCCAACAATTTGATGCAACAGTACTTGTTGAACATTTTGAAGTGTAAGGCGAGAAGAAATATCGATTTTATTGGACATTTTTGAAGTTTTTCTGCAAGCGGTGAAGAGGTGAATTCCCGCTCGTGGTAATTGGACGGAAATCATACTGTGACCGTATATAGGGATAGAAATTTCGGATAAACAATTGTATATTTTGTATCCCCACAGCCAAAGACTATGTTGATCATATACTTTTTACATCTCAAAGTCAAACATTTTGTGAAAATCTTGGTTTTATTTTCCGGAATGCGAGTGAATTTCAGGAGTCAGTAGATAGGACACCAGGTAGGAAACGTTCAGCGAGTGCCAGTGATTCGACTGATACTGTAATAATTAGCAAGAAAGTGAGGAGTGGTGGTGATAGTCCAGGAGATATTACAACTGACAGACTGGCGGATGCTAGAAGAACGCTATATGGCAAAACACCAGCCAAGGCAAATAATGGTCATGTAACTGCTACAGCTGTTTCTTGTAAGGAAAATATAAATTATCAGCTGGTAGGCTCACAGCCAGTCGATGGAATTGGTATGCTATTAAAGAAACTTGATAGTGTGGTAGTAGAGATTCAAAATGTGAATACTAGCCTCTCGAGTAAAATTGTTAAATTAGAGGCATAGCTTGAAAGAAAACTGATAAAATATCATAAATCCTGGATAAGCGTGTAACTAACGAAATCAAACGAGTAAATAAATCACTGGATGAGAGATTGGATACGTTCAGAGCAGACTTCCAGAGTGAAATTTACACTATCAGTAGTACGATTAATTCAGTAGCAGATATCGTGCAGCAGATTGAAACTGTTAACTCTACAAATACTAAAAAAAGTAATATTGAGGAGGGGAGAGCACTCAACTTAGTTATCCGTAAATTGAGAGAGACTGAACCAGAAAATATTGTTGACACAGTGAATTCGTTGATAAGAAACCAGATGAAAGTTGAAGAAGTCACTGTATAATCAGCCCGTAGAGTCAAAAATCATGAGAATAATACATCATCTGTCACAGGGGTAGTTATTACCTCATTTAGAAATGCCAGCGATCATGCAAAGGTTTTGAAAGCAAAATCTCACCTGAGACATACACCGTGTCACGAGATTTTTATTCACCAGGACCAATCCAAGGAAGAAAGGCTTGCTGCAACAAACTTATGTGCCGTTATACAGGCAATTAACAGAGGTGGAAGCCTGTCCGTAAGAGGAAATCGCGTGTTTCATAAAGACCATAGTCATAGTTATAATCGCGATAATAGTTCACAAAATGACGGGTGCAGAAATAATAATTCTGGTCACAATAGTGGTGCTTTTAACAATGACAACCACGGTGATAGAGATAGTGCTAACAATGCTGGCACTTCGTGGTCAGCTCGACGTGGTGGAAACAATGGTGGACAACGCAGTCAGGGCCCAAGGGGAAGAGGTCAAGCCAGAGGTCGCCGTTACCAGCAACGAGGACGTTGGCAACAAAGTAGATAGGCCAACATAGGTTTTTGGAACGTTAATTGTTGGAGTACTGTACAAAATAGTGATAATTTTTATGTTAGTGAACAATGTGCTTTTTATCTCGATTTCGATATTTTAAGTATTGCAGAATCTTATCTTGTTAATAATGATGTAATACATTTATCAGGCTACTATTGGTTTGGAAATAATAGGAACATATTCATGTTTATGCACGTTCGGGATAATGGGGTGTTGGTTTTCTTATTAAAGAAGAGTTGCTAAACATGTTTCATATAAGTATTGCTGATGACAGTTATGATGGTATTTTATGATTAAAATTTGTTAGTAAAACTTCAAATGATAAATTGTATGCCCGTGTATGCTACTTGCCACCGTTTAATTCGTCTTGAAAGACTGATGTTGTGGATTTTTATGATAACCTTTTAGCTGGCATCTATATGTTCCAGACAGATGGTTTATTATTTATATGTGGTGATTTAAATAGTCGTATTGGTGATAACTTTGATTTTATTGTTTGAGTTGATATCTTACCACAAAGAAATATGGTTGATTATAAGTCAAATATGTATGGTGATTGTCTAATTGATTTTTTTATTGACAGTCAATTGTGTGTCTTAAATGGTAGAAATAGTGATAACAATGATTTTACATCTGTTTCTACAAAGGGGTGTTCTGTAGTGGACTACTGTTTGGTTCAACACGAGTATTTGCATAGATTTTATAATTTCATAGTCAGAAGGTCCAGCGAGCTTATTGCAGAAATAAATACTGTGATTGATCTGTCGGTCGTGTCTATACCAGATCACTTGGTATTATCGTGGACTGTGCAGGTGGGAAATTTGTGTGAAAACTCTGTAGTTTCTCCGTCCAGAAATGAAGAAAATAATGTTACTTATGATGAGTTTGATTTAAAGTGTTTTCCTGAAAATTTTATGTGTTCAGATAATATTGTAAATATTATTCACCAGTGTATTTTTAAACTAGAACAGAGTTTACAAAAAATAAAAGATGTAGATACTGCATATGGAGTTATTTGTGATAATATTATGCAAGAATTGTATTGAAAAATCCCATTTAAGTCTATTACAGATTGATGGTAGAACATCTAATAAGAAAAGAAAAATAGGGAAGCCTTGGTGGAATAATAACTTATCTTGCCTTTGGAATACCGTTTGTGAAGCTGAACGTAATTGGCTAAAATGTAATGGTTGTGCCGAAAAAAAAATCAGTACTGAAATATCGGTTCATTACTGCACGTAAGAGCTTTGATAAAGCCGTACAACAAAGGAAACAAAGGAAACGTCAATACTGGTTAGGCTTACATAATGAGTTACTGTCAGAGTGCAAAAATAACCAGACTGAATTCCGGAAAACCGTTGGCAGGGTAGAGGTTTCACACTCTAGGAGTAAGCGCATACCGATGAAAGTTATGACAGAAAATGGTGTATCAAATGGTGTCAATATTGTCCCTTGAAAAATGGAAGAATGATTTCAGCAATCTTCTTAATAGACCTACCGGTTGTAATGTGAGTGGTATAAACGTTGACAATGTTTTATATAATGTTAATCATTTAAATGGTGATACAGAGATTTTAAACAATAATATATCTGTTGAAGAAGTTTTTAAAGCTTGACATCCGCATGTGATTTAATGCCAGCGGTCTAATATGCATGATGTGTTTTAACACCAACCTCCACCATGGCTCCCAATGTGACTTTTATCTCTGTCATAACAATGCTTCTGGAACACCGCTAAAACCCCGCGAGAAAAAAGTAATCGTAATAATAATCCCGCAAATGCTATGTAATATAATATTTTATTAGATTGTTTACCAGTTTGGTTGAGTATATTTCTAAATTTGAAAACCACGTTATAAGCAAATTAATAAAAAGCACAACCTTATCTACTATGCATACGCACTCATTTAACTTATAACGACTTTTATATACATGTTCTAGTAGCGCATACAATTTACAGTACAAACGCACGTATTGGAATGTAAACCTATGGTATATACTTAATTGACATGCCAAGAAAACAATAAGTATATGCATGTAACTACATACTCATTTGCAACGTAAGTTGCGCTCTTGTTTACACGCAAATAAAACCGTTTAACAGTTTAGCTATTGTTGAAAGTTAACATAATATATTACTCATAATAACATTTGGAAACATGTGATTTCATTTGAAGTGTTGATTCTGACATACTATTTGTATAACAATACAAGATAAGTATTGGTGCAAAGCATCAAAGGGCGTCGGGAATTTCAGTGTAAAGGCCACTCAATGAAGTTTCATTGAACGATTTTTTTTCAACTGTAAATATTAATATATTGGCCAATTATTTTAAACAAAATAGAAAAAGATACTGGTATAATCATTATCTATGATTGTGCGTTAAAACCCCCAAATAACCATTATCTATGATGTTGTGTTATAACCTTCAAATAACCATTATCTATGATTTTGTGTTGTAACCCCCAAATATTTCATAGTTCATTTTATTTACATTGGTTTCCTATTTTTACTGGCATCCGTGTGCAGTTTTCATTAATGGAACAAAACTGTGTAGATTTTAAAAATCTGCTTCATCTTGTAAGCGTGATATCATATTTTTCACAACTTAAAGGGGAGATGATTCTGAACTTATTCTTACGGTGCTCATTTACGATAGGGGTTGAGTACTCATTGATATGAAAACACTGTAAAAGTTTTAATGTGTTTACAAATCCCCCACCCTCTCACAAATATATTTCATGGGCATTATAAAAACAAAAAATGGTGACAATAAAACAGAATATTTATTTAAACTAAAATGTCTACATCAAAACAAAAAGTTAACATAGAACACAAATAAAATAATTTGATTCTACTGGGGCTCGAACCTTGGGACTCTCACATGTGAAGCGAGCGTGTAACCACTACACTACGGAACCGCTTGAAAACTCACCTTCTAACTAAGATATTAATAAGCTACTAATAGTCAGTTTAAATGAAAACCCGGAAGTTTAAACGCTGGATAGTGATCGGGGATAAAGGTCCATACCAAAGGGTCTATACCACTGGCAAGATACGGGTCAGGCCTGCGGCCTTCTATATGTGGTTCTTAAAAAAACACCTGTAGGAGGACTTGATAGTAATGAGACTGGGGTGCTGTGATGGTGCTCCTCATTTATAAGCGGCTGCTTCCTTTATCAAGACTAATTATAATAATTAATAATACGTGTCGCGCTTCGCGCTCTATAGCGCCTTTATTAGTAACTAGGTGGTTGCTAGGATAGTGGAACAAAGAAGGTTCTAATGTGTTTACGACCCCCCACCCTCTTACACATATATGTCATGGGCATAATAAAAACAAAAAATGGTTACAATAAAACAGCATATTTATTTAAACTAAAATGGTCTATATCAAAACAAAAAGTTAACATAGAACAAAAAATAAATGGGGCTCGAACCTTGGACCTCTCACATGCGAAGACAGCGTGTAACCACGACACTACGGAACCGCTTGGAAAATCACCTTCTAACTAAGATATTAAGGTAGTGGGTGCCTAATGGGTACTTTTCCAGAAACACTCTTTGTTATTATTTCCACATAGTAAATTGTATATCATTACTAATTGCAAAATTTTAAAACTTTTTACCAGCCGGTTAACTTTTTTATACTTGGTTGAATACACCCTTGACTGGGTTGGGCGTTTTCTATGCATTTACCCTATATCCAAAATATATAGTTTTTTGTAATGCGATATACATATATTTTGACAATTAACTTAATAAACGTACTCGACTGGATTTTGTTAGTAGATACAGAATTAAAAAAGTGTCATTGAAAGAGAATTGTGCCTTTGATGTCCAATAAAATGCATTTATCTGAATAAATGGCAAAAACGACAACAACTGGTTCGGTGACAAGAAAATTTTAAGTATAAATTTGTATATCACTTTTTTGGTTTTTTTTCTAGTTGCTTATTAAAAGCTACAGTTATAAACCATGACATGTGAACAAATGAAGCTAACTTGGAATTAATATTGATATAATAATACATTACGATATAATAATACATTACCAAGAGCACCGCATAACGGGTGCCACGCTCGGCTGCGAAAGCTTGTCAGAATAATTTTTTTTTTAGAGGTCACAGTGACCTTGACCTTTGACCTAGTGACCCAAAATGGGTGGGGCGTGTAGAACTCATCAAGGTGCATCTACATATGAAGTTTCAAAGTTGTAGATGGAAGTACTGTGATGTAAGAGGCAAATTTAAAGTTTTATATTAGAGGTCACAGTGACCTTGACCTTTGACCTAGTGACCAAAAATTGGTGTGGTGTGTAGAACTCATCAAGGTGCATCTACATATAAAGTTTCAAAGTTGTAGGTGGAAGCACTATGATGTCAGAGGCAAAGTTTAAGTTTTGTATTAGAGGTCACAGTGATCTTGACCTTTGACCTAGTGACCCAAAAATGCGAGTGGCGTGTAAAACTCATCAAGGTGCATGTACATATGAAGTTTCAAAGCTGTAGGTGGAAGCACTGTGATGTTAGAGGCAAAGTTAAAGTTTAATATACGAGATCACAGTAGCGTTGACCTTTGACCTAGTGACCCAAAAATGGGTGTGGCGTGTAGAACTCATCAAGGTGCATCTACATATGAAGTTTCAAAGTTGTAGGTGGAAGCACTATTATGTTAGAGGCAAAGTTATTTTTTTATATGTTAGGTCACAGTGACCTAAACCTTTGACCTAGTGACCCAAAAATGGGTGTTGCGTGTAGAACTCATCAAAATGCAGCATGTACATATGAAGTTTTAAAGTTGTAGGTGGAAGCACTTTAATTTTAGAGCCAATGTAAAGGTTTTAGCACGACGGCGGACGTAGGACGGCGGACGACGAAGAGGCTATGACAATACCTCTGAGTTTTCTCCGAAAACAGCCGAGCTAATAATACAATCTTAAGGTCACCTAAAGTCAAAAGGCAACATATGAATACAGGCGCAGTTCACCTCAAAATGTCGAAGTTGTCCCAATATTACGTAGCATAAAGATGTATAAGTTATCATGTTTCTTTAAACATGTAGCACAATAATATACAACTTATATTTTAATAAAAACAGCCAGATTCCTGACAACTAGATGTACATAATTTGGTGTCATAATAAAACCATTGCGTGATTTTGACTGGCCGCGTGTCATTTGAAAGCCATATTATCTCGTTCCGTCACTTTTCGTCACTGAAAAAACTGACCGATTTTAGGGACCACTTCAGATAAAATATTATTTTGCGTTTGTGAATTTTGGTAGTCCCTCATTGTTTTTAGCAATTTAAGTATCCCCAAAGTCATCCTCACCGGAACTAGAAAATATGGCTTTCAAATGACACAAGGCCAGTCCATATCCGGCAATATTTTCAGCTGTTGGTCGCTTTAGAGTTCCTCTATGCAACAGCACGTCTTGCAAGCTAATGGTCTTTGCCTTTAAGGCTTTTCATGACTTAAACAAACTGAATTATGTATTGCAGTAACAGTAAAGATGTGGGCCATATTGTCAGTAATTTTGCATGTTTTAAGAAAAGATCCCAGTGCTTCAACATCATCATGAGCACTGTGGGCGTTGCAGGTTGCCTGGAGAACATATCACTAGATCTTCCTGTTTGTGTGACTGTCCAGGATACGATTTTTGAAAACCGGCAAAAAGTAAACAAAACTGCTCACACCATTACAAAACGTTTCAAAACAGTGTGTGTTCAGCAATGCACTAACCAAAACCGGAAAATCAAACCTGCGCCCATTATGAGCAACACAAATTGCTGTGGGAAACATTGCAAGCCACATCATACAATCATGTAGAGAGGTTTTAATTGATACACTATCAACACTTCCACCATTTACACGCATTATGCCATGATCATCAACAGAGATGCCAATCACTTTCTGAGCTTCGGACGAAATTGGCACTGTTGTCTTCACATATGTCGAGAACTTAAAACCCGTCTTTAAATGCACAGCAGCAATATGAGTAATATCAGGCATTACTGTACCTCGAACTGAAATACAAAATTATATTCACGCAATGCTTATTTCATGAATTTTATAATTCCCCTTTAAGTTTCATTCTGACGCCTTATATGATCGTTGGTTATGAGACAAATCAATTTTCAGCACAACAAGCACATTACATATTGACAAGTCGTTGAACTCAAATTATCGCTTGTGAAAAGAATTCACCATTTATATGAATAGCTCAGAATGTTAATATACCTATGCTCCTTCATAAGATTTATTACTAAAGGTAATAACTTTATTTAAAAAAATGGTAATATTTCGAATAGCTTTTAATATTTATAATAACAATCACAAATATTTTTAATAATGTGCCTGCCCTGGAGTTCTAACCTAAAATCTTTTTAAAAATGTAATTTTACCAAACTATGAACACAGTGCCTTTAATAAAACAATTACTATTAACATGTTTTATGTTCATCTGGAAAAGGAAATAAGAAGACAGTTGATGAGAAAAAATACTAAAATTTGGCATCAGAATAGTCAATAACAATGTATTAAAAGTTAGTTTTTTACACTTACTCCATTTCTTTCTCATAAGCATCAATGGCAGCCTTGTTAGACGACACAGTTAAGATTTTCTTGATGGCCTCCCCAGCACGGGCCTCCATCTTCTTAAGATTTCTACCGGCCTGCCCAAACTGACTTTCATTGCTGAAAAGAGAATTGAAAATGATAAGAACATGAAAACGAAATAAGGCCGTAGTTACTTAATAATGACGTCAATATGTATGTTCATAGAATCCATTCGTATCATCATTACATGATTAAATAACATGAATGAGCAATCAATTGGATTTAACAACACAAATACGAAACTAAATTTAAAACTGAATATGATGGACACCGGAATGTTTCCTTATATATTACACGATAAACAAATATATACTGGTAATGACACTTGGAATTTTAAGGGGTCTGAAAATGTGTAAGAAGTCCAAAGATCACTGGCAATTGTACAATGATTAAACCTTGATAGAAATGGCAGGTTGACAAATGAAGACATGCATACCTGTTCCAAGCTTGGTATTTACGTCAAAGCATGGCATTCCCCTGATCTTGAGATGGTGATTCTTTCCATAAGCAACACGGTTGACTTCTCTACAATCACGGTTTTTACAAACAACGTACAAATAACCACTGAGACCATTTTGTAGTTCGCCAACAATGTTATATATTGTCAAACGAATGGGACACAGCTTACAAAACTGACCATACTGTAATTTGTTTAGCAAAACCTCCAGCTCAACGATTCAATCAATCTTCTGCCAGCCCCCACTCACTTCTGCTTACTCTTTTCACGCCATTTAGCAAATGCGAATAGCTTTTACGTGAGTCATTTTCACACACATCGCCATCGCAGAGCTCGGTAAATAAATCATTGTTTTCGAACACAACGTTGTCGATCGGTATTTGCTTCTTTTTCGATTTTGTCCTTTTGGAGCATTTTATTTTAATTTCATTGAAAATGGTCCACTATCCAAGATTTGGGATTTTGGAAAATTAAATAATGCGATGTTCAGAAACTGTTTAACACACACGACGACTAGTCGTAAATAGGAACTATCCTTTCAATTAATGCATACAAATAACTCATTATTCACGAGTATACATTGTATCGATGCTATATACATATTAATGTATATTGTACACAAATATATTAATGAAAATAAAAGGTTCTATGTAATATACGTTGACATGATGAAATGTTTTGATAGTTTATATAGAAATGCATTGTGGTTAAAACTGGTATTAGAAGTACAATATTGCAAATTATTAAAGAAATGTATGGAAATGTTAAATCGTGTGTTTAGTCATGTTCTACTTATTCTGACAACTTACGTTACTCGGTTGGTCTACGCAAATGGGAGGTCATGTCCCTTTTTCTCTTTTGTAGAGGACCTAGAGATGTTTTTACAACATAATATAGAGTCTGGTTTAACTATTTACGATGTTTTACTTATATTACTCCTTTTCGCCGATGACAAGGCTATATTGGGTAAAAAGTCCCGAAGAAGTCAAAACCCAATCGGATTATCTGCTTTTGTATATTAATACTTGGGGCCTTAAGGTTTACACTTAAACAAATAAAATTATGGTTTTTTCGTAAGAGGGGCCGTTTATGCCAACATGAGGCATGGTCAAATGATGGCCATAACATCGAAACAGTTTATAACTCTAATTATTTAGGTACTGCTTTACATTATACAGGCAGTTTCACATTAAATCAAGAACATTTAGTAGGTAAAGCCCTTAAGGCTATGAATACTTTGCTTTACATGTGTAAAATGTATGATCTAAAACCTAAAATACTTGATCAGTTATTTGATGCATTTGTTGGTTTGATTACTAACTATGCCTGCGAAATATGGGGTTTTACAAAGTCTAAAGAAATAGAACATATTCATTTAAAGTTCTGTAAACGAATGCTACAAGTAAGACTCAACAGTTGTAACGATGTGTTTATGGAAAATTGGGTAAATACCCACTTTACATTAATCGTTTTATAAGAATGTTATCATATTTTTAATATTATAAATGTTTAAAATTAGATTGAGTGATAATATTATTATCCTTACTGTGTATAATATGAATGTTGAAGAATGTCATAAAGGACACATCAATTGGGTATCACATATTAAACAGTTGTTAACCGATTATGGTTATGGATATGTTTTTAATAATCCTAGCTTTGTGTGTGTTACCTCTTTTATATCCCAGTTAGAAATAGACTTATGTTTACATTTAAGTAAAAATGGTATGGTCCATTAAGTAACAGTCCTGTATTAGACATGTATATAGTTTTTAAACCTACAATAGAATACGAATCTTATTTGGATTTGTTACCAAGGAATTGATTATTCACTTTGTTAATATCTGTTCACCCTTTGAGGATTCAAACTGGGAGGTACGTCCGCAATAATATTCTTCGTGTCACGTAATTACACGTTGTTCGTTGATAACACACAGTAACCACCAAAGTCCATTTCTGATTTCATCGAGATTTATTTCTGTCGAATATATCTTTTAACACAACGCTTGCTAATGTACACGAAATACAATTTTACAGCGCGGCAGCCAACATGGCTGCCACGTCAAGAAGACGTGACAACTCTCCAAGTTCTTTTCAAATCTAACCGCAGATTTTTTTTTACTAACTAAAAACAGTGCATTTTATCCCCAGGTTAATTTACATTAAATCTACTTGTAATTTCCATTAGTCACCAAGGTCCGGGCTTATTACGGATTGGTTGACTTATCAGAATGTTCTAGAAGGAACAATCTAATCATGTATTTACTTGCTTGGCAAATATACTAAAATCTAATCAATTTATATTGGTACTAATCAATTTATATTGGTATAGAGTAATTCCGTTACATTCGTCAATACCATAACTTTTGTATCCCAGACAATAGGTGACCCTTTCATCGGTGCTGTTTGCTGACCATGTGTGTTACTTATTATCTCGTATCTATATGCTGACTCTGGACTCATTGTTAAGTATATGACCTTTGATTCTTTTGTCTGATTGACTTTCCAATTTTTTAATCCCAATTATACCACCCTGGGTGTAAACGTATTTGTGTTCTTATTTGGATTTAATCTTAAATCAGGTCTGACTTTCCATTTTATTGATTCCAATTATACCCCACCCTGGGTGTAAACGTATTTGCGTTCTTACTTGAAATAAATCTTAAATCAGGTCTTAGTTTATGTAAATACCTCCCAAGATGTATAATTAAATTCTCAAACTTTATCTTAACATTGCATATTATTGAAATATACATATTATCCTTATTAATTTCCATCATAAGAATAAACTCATAAGAATAAACGAAAAACGATATGTTATAAACTGTTACCTTACACACAAACTTGATCTTAACATTGCATATACATATTATTAAAATATCCCCTTATTAATTTCCATCATAAGGATAAACTCATAAGAATCTTAACATTGCATATACATATTATTAAAATATCCCGTTACTAATTTCCATCATAAGTATAAACTCATAAGAATAAACGATATGTTATAAGCTGTTACATGACATTCGTAACTAAAGATACTGTGTATGTTGCAATAGTAGAGATATTGAAGATGAGTTTCATTTCGTTTGTATTTGTCCATGTTATAGTGTTTAACGACAAAAATACCTTAAAATAGATGTATATGTAATCCATATGTGTTTAAGTATCACCAATTACTGACTTCATCCGCTAAAAACGAACTATATATTCAAGTTGTGTAAATATATAAAAGAATCATTAATTTTGTCATTTGCAATTCACTGATCAACAATACCATATAACCGGTTTCACTTACAAATCTTTTTGTCATTATATGTTTAGAAAATTTACTTTTTTCATTTTTTTCATTTGTATTTTATTTGGATTCTTTTCATTTGTTTTGAACTTAAATATATTGAAAACTCGACATACTTACTTTTATGCTGTATGTATTAAGACGACGTACTTACATATATGTATAAGTCTAAATAAAATGTATGTTATGTTATGTTATTTATGGTTATAAGCCGATAAATACATTCTCGTGATTACTTTCGAAAAAGTCGATACAGCATGCAGTGAAAGCTTAGTTAATGCTTTATGATTGTAATATTTCAACAACAGAAACGCGATGATGGATACATACCCATAGCCAGGGGGGGGGGGGGGGGGTGCGTTCGCACCCAATCTTTTCGACATGTAAAAAAATTGTACTATAAGTTGCATCCAACTTTTTTGGACGAAAAACGGTTATTTATTTTTCCAGGAAATAAGTGAGTCTTCGTATTTATTAAAAGCGTTAACATAATGTTGTATTGAATATGCAACCGACAGGTCACCATAATTTTTTTTTCGATAAAGTCATTTCCAAGATAGCGTGTGATTTTTATTTACAAGTTTTAACAGTAGAATTGTTGACATCAACAGAAGTTGTGAAAGCAAAATTTGAGATCTAAGAAGTTGGTCCCCGCAAAATGGAATTGGAATCTTTGTTACAAATAGATATTTGTTTTCTGTATAATGCAAATTTATTAACCAGGCACTCCGTACACAATCGATACTTATTTATTGATATTTGATACTAAATGATTGTTTTGTATTTTTTGTCATCGTCATTAATGTCTATAACTGTAAAAGATATCATAACAAAATGAAGAAGCCTACTTATTGTGGGTTGAAATACCAGTTCAATAACCTTTTTTGACAATGCTCAAAATGGCTGGAAAAAAATTGATTAACTTGAAAAAAAAAACCATAATCTTATAAAAAAAGAAAATACATTTTAGATGATAATTAACGGAATGTTATATTAGCTTCCGAAAACTTACGATAAAGAAAGCTTTTTGGTTTCACTGGTCATACAAATTGTGTAAAACCGCTTTTTTTAGCATACTTGTATGGGTGCTTTCTAAATAAGCCTCGTTCCAATATCCTGTAACCCTCGTTACAACTAAATAGGATATATTCAAAACAAATAAATAATTAATTCTTAGCATTAGCTGCGTCTCTTTTCCAGACAGTTGATGTTATGTGCCTTCAACTGAATCTTTACTTGACTGAAATCAAATAACACCCTTCGACTATTGCTGAAGACTACTGAGTCTTTGGTTAATAACTTTGCATTATACCACGAACGCATTGTGTACAGCATTTTCGACAGACTGAGTTGTCTTTTTGTTATATCCTGGTACAACCATTTTCGGATCCCTTACAGTGTTTTCCAGCAAACAATATCAGCTTTGCTCAAGACGTGATAATTTTTTGTAAATATTTATGGGCAAATAAGTACATATATTTTCGTCAACGTCCTGTTATACAAACGTCCTGTTATACATTGTTAAAGACTGTGAGACCACAGGGCCAGTAGTTTGTGGTTATAGGGTCTTAATGAAGCCTTGAGTGTTGTATATTTCTGAAAGATAAATCATTTGTTAAAAATAGTAAAAAAAAAATAAAGTAACAATTTATACACTTTTGATTCATTTATAGTATTACTGCACATTGAGAAGACCCAGTTTTGTTAATCGGTGTTTGTTGTACAATACACTATTAGCACGTTTAGAGCAATGCTAGACCTCTGGTACTATCCATAGTAGCAGACAAACAATTGTTTAAAAAAAAGTCAAATAAATCCATTTTATTGGCTCGATTTATGAATGGTAGAATGTTAGCGCGCATGCTAATGTTGGGTTAAACCCTGTATAAAATGATGAATTTTCGTGACTAATCGAAAAAAGTGGTTATTGAAAAATGTGGTGGGGTATACATGTATGTCATGTCGTATTCATGTCGATTAGTCACTGAGTATGGTCAATGAAAGTGAAATTTCATATAAAATTACTCTATAACTTCAGTCTCTAAATACAGTTAAAAAAAAATAACCAGAATGAAGGAGTTTAAGTTTCTTTTTTTTAAATTGTCTAGGGGGAGGACCCACAAAGCCCCCGATTGCATGAGGAACATCCCCTCCCGCACATACCCCCTTCGCCACAACGTTGCTCAATAACAATCGTCGATGGCACAAATTCGCACCCCTTTTCAAAATCCTTGCTACGGGCCTGGGATACATTTACAAACTAAGCAAGATATCTTTAAGAAAATTAACCCTTATTGAAGTCGACATTATGTTTTAGAACGCTTAATGCCGTAAAAGCAAAACTTTACCTATTTAAATTAAAATTACAAAATGCCTCTATCAAATAAAACTAGCGTTGACTTTAGAGTCTCAGATTTTTTTAAATTCATAATCATGTTTAAAAAAGAAAAAACAAAACAAACGAAAACACAGTAAATAGAAAAACAAAACAGATGATTTATTATCAATTTAATTAGTCTTCTCCTCATTCAGACATATTCATGCAAAGTACAAAACAATTAAACAAGACTTTTATAATGATTATTCGGCTAGAATCCATGTCCTGAAACACCACAAATGTTTCTAAGACTAGATTAACGCATCACACACAATTTCGGAAAATTCTCTCTGAATTTTCAATATGTATTTTCGTTCTTTAGAAGCACATACTAATTATGGCTTAAGTAAAATGCGCCAAGATAAGTTAAGTTTCTAAATATAAATATAAACAAACTTACCATACCACAAGTAAGTTAATATATAGGTTACCCCGGTAAGTATTATATTTTCTAATTTAATTTACCCGTAGAGACGTAAGATTGCTTTTCAATCGCAAAAGCCACGTGTTTCAAACATGTTTCTTTTTCGTGTTGTATTTTGTAGAAAATGTTTTAAGTCATAACTTTGACGAAACTAACTTAACATGCCTGTAATTTAAATGTCTTACAAATAACACATTCACTCTTATTATTCATGCCCAATTTGCATGTAAATGTTGTTTGATGCATATAATATATATGCATTAATTACTGAAACGTGTAGTGTACATTTTTTTCCTTACCATTCTTTTTAGTTGATTGTCTGATAAAGACGAAACATATTAAGCAGGTGTGTTGCCATCATTATGTTTGCCTGTTTACACAAGAATTCAGTTAAATTACTGGTATTAACTTGCAGTTGACACCCAAAGGCTTGAACTCGCGGGAACCGACAACAAAAGTTCGCAGCATCCGGAATGCGAGTCAACCGACGTGACGTGTTTTGAATCAAAGACTCATAATTGATAAGCAGCTACATGAGACCCGAACCGAATTCGAGCAAACGAACAAAAGAGCGCGTGACTGTGGTGGCATTTAAGGACCTTTTGAAGTAAACATTGAAACACATGTAATCAATCAAGTCAAAATATCTTTTTTAATTGGATCATTATTCGGCAATAACTATATGAATATTTAACCATGACATAACATAAATAGTTTGAGAATTTGGAAGGGTATTGTTTGCAGAAACTCATCTAGTTAATGTATTTGTAATCGTCAAACGTGCACAGTAAACTCGTGTTTCCGTGCAACAAATGTGAATCGAATGAGGCAGTTAGTAGCAAACCACATGATTAATCGAAATGCTTACTGAAAGGAGAACAATCCGTTAATATATTTGATACATATCATATCGTAAAGGTAAGCAACGATAGAAATACATATATCTAGCCCTAATATAATATACATTATTATTTAAGCATTTGTAAGTGGTCGCGTCTGGATTCGTTGGAATTTTGCATTATTCCAACAATCTAAAACGAAAACAAGCTACTAATAAAATTATTTCATATTTAAATAGCGTAGATACATATACAGATACATATGTGTCTTAACAAATGTTGTGACTTTAATAAGCTATATGTAGGAGACATCATTAGAATCATTCACTTTACTTAAGCAAACGACCAATAATTGAATCTATCGTTCATGTCAATGATAACATACTTCAAGTAATTTTTTGTATAGTCGTACACAATTATAGATATGATATTAAAGTTAAGGCATATAATTAAATACATGTTCATTAGAACATCAGAAACATATGTATTTTTTCCTGAAAAGCAAAGGCAATTGATTTGCAGATTATCTTGTATTAATATTTTCACCTGTGATCTAACTGCTATACAAATCGCATAGCCGCTTAGTGTGCAATGGGGATTTTCAGTGGATATGGCTTCAGCTATATTTTAGATTTTGCAGAAGCATTTATCAATCATACTTCCTGACAGTTGTGTAAATGCAAACACATATGTTGCATAGACGCACGGTTTAAGATTTACGTTTGCAGACAAAATTTCTACAATGAGACGAACATACAGTAACTTACACACATTGATTCCCACCAGCCTAAATTCAACTTAAGGTCTCTTGAACAGACATATACACAGCATTACTTGACTGCAGAAAACCGTCACATATATTATGTGAGATGCAAACAGAAGCTAGTAAGAATGATTATGAATTTTTTCGTAAAAATAACCACAATAAATGGTTGAACATGTTTCAACATGTGACAATTTTAAAGACAATTGCTGACATTGCTTTGACCAGTTTTTATTCATGGTTCACCATGTTTTATATTTCGTCGTGTATTGCCATTTTGGTGACCATGGTCGACCATCGACTTTGTAAAGATAATGTTATATTTGTTTCATGGTAATAAACAGTTAACATGGTCCAACCTGTTTTAAAGTCATCGTGGGGTATTTTCCAACCTAGCATCAATGATTTGATCATGTTTATTTTTTACCATCATTATTAAGGTTTACTGTTTAGGTTTAATTTGATCATTAATGATTTGATCATGTTTAATTTTTACCATCATTATTAAGGTTTACTGTTTAGGTTTAATTTGACATAATATACGACTGCTATTTTAACGTTTTTAGTTACATATGCCATACAGGACATATTGAACACAAAGTTAGAAAACTGATAAAAATAACGTATACATGCATCTCTATATAAAATAATACATATCATTTTAATAAGTATGAATTCATGTAAACAATAGAACCAACTGCTTGTAAGATTTCGATTAAATTGAGAAATTTATATGTTTGTTTTTATATGGCATATAAATAGTGGCACATGTACGTCTGTATTTTTTTTCTAAGTCTATGAATTTCAAACGATTCACCTTGTACAGGTCGTAATGTCCGTTCATTCGTTTGTCTTTCTGAATGAATGTCTTTTGGTCTTTCTTACTGAATATAACGTTAGAATGTATCCATGCTGGCAGTAGTGATATTAAAACTGTACCTGATGTAGCATGTACATTAAATATTCATACGCTGGTTTCACAGATACTAAATACTGATAAAAATTTAATAACGGTAGCCGATCTTACAATATTTTCAGGAATAGTCTTAAATTATAATATATTATCAATAAATAAGTATGATGATTTTCTAGCCAATGTGCTTGGAAGTTTTGTTGACAACTTCATATTTTATGTCATTCGTTTGTTGATAAATCCCGCGTGTTTATTGGAGCGTTTATTGGAATTTCGGAGCGGTGATGGTAGAAGGTAGTTCCTAACGTAACATCTGATTTCAAAATACTGGAGTCAAAGCATTTATTCTGATACACGATTCGGTAAAAATGATACATTGTAAACCAATGCCCAAATTATATATGTATGGCTTCAAAATTAATTGCAACATTATTTTACCAGTTGTTGGCCGGAATAACGTCTATGAAGGGCTTTTAAGTAAAGAATTCACATATCGTGTGAATTTCTGAAAACCGCAAAATTCACACGCAGACAAATCCGCAAATAATTGTTCGATAAAAGTGAAAAGCAGAATACTATGCTTATGTAGTGAATAAAATAAAGATCATATAATTTGACCTATTTGTCTTACCATACGCTTGCTGCAAATCGGGATTGTTTAATTGTATTTTTGATATAGGCAATCGTTTATAGGTGTACGTGTTACATTAACAATATTGTGCATTAAAATTAAGCATAGACGCCATTATATTTAAAGTTAATACATTCTGCACATACATAAAAACGACAATTAAGGGAAAACATCTTGAGAACTGCCGTATTAGTGTATCATCGAATTTTGTCTGCGGTCTACAATGTATGCCCATAACGTTTTGATAGCCGTTTGGTCAGGCGCCATCGTTAGCTAGCTGAACGTTACCAACTAAGTTAACGCTATGGCGGTTGTTTGTTAAATCTTATTTGTATCAATATATAATCGTGAAGTCAGACAAAAAAAAATAAAGAATAAAGATGACTTTATGTTGTACGTTTCAAAGATAATGACAAAATCGGATTTATTTATCAGAACTATAATCATGGACGTCACTGATTTCATTAACAAGAAATGACCTTTGCTTGAGAAAATGTATTAAGTAAAAGGGTGTTGGTAATCAATAATCTAGGTTATATACTAAAAGCTATCGTTGTTTGATAAGTTACGTCCATTTTTAGAAAATGTTTGCTGCAAAGTTCAGTAATTTGAAACCATATAATATATATATATATATATATATATATATATATATATATATATATATATATATATATATATATATATATATATATATATATATATATATTTATATATATATTGATTTAGGGCTTTTTTATTATTTGACTTTTTTATATAAGCTATTAAAGTGATATTATGCGCATCTAACAGTATATGCTATGTTTATAGGTATCTATCACAACCGTTGTTTACTTTTGTTTTTTTCACTTAATATACACTTATATTAGTTAATGCAGCATCAACATACTTAAACAATACCCCGGAAAGAGATCAATAATGCATTTGAATATCAACCGTACTTTCGTTTGACAACTAATCATGCATGAACGATGTGAATCTTAATTTAGTTTTAGTGCAGATTCGTTCATACGACACACGAACACTAACTCCGATCCTAATAAAAAGACAGGTGCGCTCGTCTTAGAGGACTGTACAGTCATTTAAAAATATCGAATATAATATATATTTTTTTATAAAAAAAACTGGTAGCAAGATGAGCTGCAGATTATTTGTCTAACTCTTTTGAACTGTTAATTCTTTTCAGCTAAATTCAACAGTGAACAATGAGCATAATATCACTTTAAAGTCCCATTACTACTCAAAATCAACGACAAGTTCGTATAATTTTTCGTAAAAAAATGTTAAACAATTAAAAGTCAGTGTTTCTTATGGAAATTGCCGAGATTTCAACGCCAGATGTGGTCTGGTATAATAGATGTTTGTTGATACAAAATGCTCGTTTTTAATATTGTTTTAAATACATTAAATGTACATATTTAAATACATTTTATTTTCCCGCAACGATATCTATTCATACTACACATGGACACTAACATGGTACCGTTTTTGTGTTTGTGTGTCGTATGAATAGATATATTCGCGGGAAATTAAAATGGAATTAATTGTGTCACAAATAAATAAAAACTAGCATTTTGTATCTTCAAAACTGTTTGTAATCATACCACATCTAGGTTTGAAATTGTTGCTATTGCCATAAGGAACACTGATTGCTTAGGTGTTAACTTTATTTTACGAAATACTTAGCGAAATGTTCGTTGATTTCGAGCGTTATAGAGGCTTTAAGAAAGGTTATAGCTCATCAAACCTATGTATTTTCAGCAAACTTCGTATTGAGATATGTTTGCCCAAGTCAAAGCCCAATCGGATAGCCTTTGGGACAAGGGGCTTCAAATTCAAGGTCACTGTTACTAAAAAAGCAAAAAATGTTTCAAAAGAATTTTCTACATTCACATTTCTATAATCGTAATGACACATCGTTTTCACAATAACTGTGCGTTTCATATGGGTTAGGTTTTATCAATGTTTGTTTAAGAATAATAAACAAAATCTCAATAATCAAGATCAATATTAGTTTTTGTTTTTTAAACATGAAATGTTTCAATTTTAATATCGAGACCTCGCTAATATTGCATGTGAAATTCATTAGGCCGCGGTGAAAACAAATTCAGCAAGTTGTGTCGAAGATATGTTAATAAAAGTCCTTATATTAAGATCCAACATGGGTTTGTTTATGGGGATATATAGAGTAAACGTCAATGTAGCTGATATAATATATTTGATATTATATAGTAAATATGCGTCTGTTCTTAATAATTTAAAAACATTTACTAATGGTAATGAAACGTGAAGCATAGATAACCTTGGTTCATGGATTGCACTTAAAATGCGTGTGGTTAAGGTCAATATCACAGGAAATAAATATTAAAAATTGATTGTGGTTGAGTTTTTTTATGAATGAGTTTAGTTATTATAATGAAAGTATATGTTCATTTTACCAAACTTCATTAGTGTTTAAATAAAAGGTATATTAGGTCAAGGCTACTGTTGCACATTTAAGACAGGAACCAGCGTTTTAAACAGGCACAATTCGTGCATGCACACAGAGCAATACACCAATCGGGAACTCTCGGACAATTCCGCCATAACGGCGATCGTCACTCGGGTGTATTTGGTGGAAGGATATGTCTAACGCCTCTAGGCGGAAGATATTACACCAAAAATATAGTTCGGGTTCCACAACAATATGTTTGCACTAAATTAAACGATAATATAGATATATATTAAGGACCAATATCTCTAAGGAGTAATATAATAGAATATGTATTAATGTTATTATTTACAATTAGATGTCATTGCATACAAAATATTCAAATGTTCATAAAATTTTAAGAGAGCCAATTAGTTGTTTATTGAAGTGAAAACAACAACACTATTCAAACTTAAAAGAACCAGTATTTCTTAAATTATATTCATTGCAACATTGCTGATGTTCGGCAGGGCGACAAACTTTGTGATTTAATCAATATGTTTATGTTCTATACCATAAACAATCGTACAACACTGTACAGTGGTACGGAGAAAACTCTTTGGTGTAATATAAGAAATAGTAAACTCCACGTTGGTCCCAATGGCATTATAGTGACCAGCCAGGCAGTCACAAACTGTATATGGACCATAGCCATATGGCCCTCTGTGGGATTTACTAATACCAGTATTGAGACACCTGAAATGTTTCATGAAATGGAATGAGTGGGGAGCTCGATTGAATTTGAAAAACGATTCTTTCTGTACATTTGATGATGGCAACCATAAAGTACTTCCCAGGCAGATATTGTTTATATTTTATCCTAGGCATTTTTATCCCAGATGTTGTTATCCCGGCCAGGCAACTAGCTTTTAAAAGCCTTAAACAATCCCGAGTGCCATTAAAATTAGGGACAGTGTAACAATGTTCCGTTTGGTAATATTCATATATTTAGGCATAACTTTGCCCTTGGAAATGAACTCAATTCAGAATGGCCTCTCAAAATAAGACGTACTGTATTGGAAATGTTAAAACTCAGCAGTGGTGTTGTTAAAATTTATATTATGTATCTTTTAAAAAACATTAAGATACATATCACAGACATGCCCATGGTTTTGCGTTGGTACTCTTTTAATAGCTGAGAAACAAAAACACTAAATATGGTCGACAGTGCAGGCAACAATTGTAAAAAGATAGTTACAATTCCTGACTGCAATTACTGACATGAAGTAATTTAACTGTAATTTGTCTAGCAACACAGTCACACTGTTTTATATATTGATTTATTGAATTATTCGTGCAAATGTTTATATATGTCATACAAGTACAGATCATACAATACATTCAATTCACAACATTTAACAATTGGAAAACAATTATCACCGGTTTTGGATCAAAATGCATTGATAGATCACATTTTGAATATCACAGTTAAAATTAATCATTTAAATTCAGTTACAAGTAACTATTCAGTGTATTTTGCAGAGAACTAAAATAACAAGTAGTTACAAGATGTTGAAATCAAGACATGATATATATACCACAGGATGTTCCATGAAAGTTTTACAACTTATTTCCAATGGGGCCCTATAGATGGGTGGTAAATGTACAAAAATGGTGGCATTAATAGGCATAAACATATCATTCATTTAAACTTGAGACTATAGTCTTGAGATCAAATAGAATTTATCATATATTATTAGGAACACTAGTTACACAATGTATACTACTATCTTGTTATCACATTTAAATGTACATACAAATTCTGTATTGATGACTTATTTGAACAACAGTTATATATATATATATGTTTTTTGTGATTGGTTTGTTATATATATATATATATATATATATATATATATATATATATATATATATATATATATATATATAACAAACCAATCACAAAAAACATTAATTTAAACAATAATACTAGTAAAAAATAAAATCAGCACTTTCTTTCAATTTCATATTGTTTGTGAGAGAAGTTTTCACTTTCTTTTCAAATTCATATATCTTCTTAACGATTTTAACATCAGCAGGTAGACAGTTCCAGTCTTTGATCGCTTTATGATAAAAAGTAGTGCTGGTAAAACCATTCACTTGAGAACGTTGAGGTAAATAAAAGTTACCTTTACTATGTCTACTGTTATCACTATGTATATCAGACACATAACTAAAATTATTATACATGTATAGACATTTCTTGTTAACAATTTTATAAACATGGTTGAGAGTTAATTGCTTAACTCTGTTTTGAACATTTAACCAACCAATACTACTAACATCTTTAACTTTCAAAGATGTTCTAGAGTCATATCCATGAATAAATTTAATAACTTTATTCTGTACAACTTGTAATCTATTTTTAACTGTTTACTAATACCATTGTACCATGAAGAGCTAGCATAGTCAAAATGGCATTGAACCTATGAGTTACATAATAATTTTCTTTATTCCATATTTAAACAGTTGTTTTGTCTATTCAAGAATCTAATCCTTGAGTTCACCTTTTTAATAAAATTATTAACAATAGATGTAGCAGAAAGATCAGTGTCGAATATTGAACCAAGGTGCTTAACAGATGATTGAGAAACAATAGTGTGATAAATACATTTTACATTAAAGTTATGAAGTTTAGATAATTTCCTTTTGGAACCAAACACTATACATTCAGTTTTTCCAAGGTGTAAAGACAGTTTGTTATCTACTGACCATTTACTACAATTTTAAAGTTCTTTACCCAAAACACTTCTGATGATACTAGGATCTTTGTGAGAATAAAGGATGGCACTGTCATCAGCTTAAAGATAAAGTTTACATGAATAAAATAATCAAAAATCACTAATATCCTAAATCAGTGTTAAGGCATTATGAAATGGATATGGGTGTGACAAGTAACAAGAACCCTACACATTTACATCACAGAACATCTGATATCTACAATTACTGTATATAAAATATATGTTGAATGTTAATATTAAGAGGTCAATACAAAAGAATGTACGAAAGTAGTAATAAAGACAAAACAACCAGTTTACAATGATAAGATCTATGCAGTTATTGGCAAAAAGAGAACAATAACAATTCCTAACTTTGAATTTTGCAAGTATAAATACATGTATATAAATCAGAACACAAGAATTTGTTTCCCGGTCACTTTGAGCTACATAAGTGCCCAATGTTTACACTCAGTGAATTTGTAAAACCAACTTATATGTGCTTACAAAAATGACATGTTAAAAATCCTTTCAAGATAACATATTATCAGTAAGTATTTAATGAATCTGGTGGTGGAAAGGGAATAGATCACCCATGTTTCAGCCTTAAGTGTAAATTGGTTATTCCAATACTGTCGAGACACCAATACCGGTAACACCCATAAACTGTCCGTCAGTCTGTCTGTCTGTCAGTCTGTCTGTCTGAAAATTTTAACATTTTCCATAACTTTTGCAATATTGAAGATAGCAACTTGATATTTCATTTTTTTTTTTTTGGAAATAGTGATTTTTTTATAATTTCGGTTTGGGATCGGGTTCGTTTACTTTGGGAGTGCCTCCGTTTTCCGGAGGCGCAGACAGTGCTTAAAAACCCCTGTATTTGGCATGCATGTGTATCTCACTGAGCTGCACATTTTGAGTACTGAAAGGTCAAGGTCATCCTTAAAAGACAAAGGTCAAATATACGGCTTCAAAGCAGCGCAATAGAGGGCATTATGTTTCTGACAAACACATCTCTTGTTTTTACATGAAAAACCACAGACATTGTTGGAATTTGCCTCATATTAGGCATTGTGTATACATTTTAAAACTCAATTTTCCACACTATAAAACAACTTTTTTAAAGGCACCAACAAATGCTCCTCCATCCCCTTTGCACGCTAAACAAAGAATCAGTTTTTTTTTTATAAGAATATGTCAAAATAGGCAAAAGTCAGGGGCAATACTTTCAAAATGTCCTTTAACAACTCTGGTGACATGCGGCTTTTGTATAGTTTCTCTGTAAATTTACAGCGAAACACATAATGTCCTTATCATAAATGTATAGCTTAAAATTTATTTTATACTTCATGTATATAAATATGTTATGAGGTCTTATTTATACAAATAACCTGGATATTTATTAAAAACAGCATTTCCCTGTTAGGAGAGAAGGAATTTGTTCACCAGTAACATAATGTTCAGTAAATTGCAAGCAACAAACATGAAAAATTCAGTTCCCCAGTCATCGAGTTTTTTTAAGAGTTAAACTTTGTTTAAGTAACAATGCATCAATGTTGATTCCAAAGAAATAATTTATGCCTAAACTTTAATGCTGTCCAGAAGCAAGGACGTCATACACAAGCTTTATAACATTTATGATTTTAGTTACTTAACAATCTAAAATGAATGTCCATTCTAAGTTTGCTGACGTATTCTTCCTTCAATTCAAACATGTTTCTTGAATGTTCATGTCCATTGATCACAATGTATACCGAAACAAACATTATTTAGAATTATCTATCACAGTTATTTATTTAATATTTGGTAAATTTTGGGATACACTAAAGCAAATATTAACATCTGTCTCAAAATGAATCATCCTCTGAAACCCCCATACCTCTTTCCTGTAGAGAGGAAAGTGTTCTATCTTAAAAATACAAGGGCATGTAAGAGGAAAACTAGCAATTTCAAAGGGACGTTATCACAGATTTAGACATGTATTAAAGTTTGCTATTAAATACATTAAATTGATAAGTAAACATTGGAACAAAATACCTCAATGAAAACAAAAACAGTAATACAATTAAAAAAGAAAGTCTTTCTTAACTGGGCTTGATCCACTGACCCTTGGAGTAAAAGTCAAGTGCTTAAACCAATGGGCCATCAGTGCTCCCATACAGTCAGTGGTTTATTTTATACTTTATATAAGCAATCCTTGTAATGTCACACAATCTAACTATAACATTAGAACTCTCCAAATTATTTTTTTCATTATATGCTATATTGATTAATGCAAACATTGGATCTAAAAAGCTGCAATAAAAAAACACAAGAATAAAATTAAATATAAATATAAAAGTAACCCTCAAATGGGCTCGAACCATTGAGCCCTGGAGTAAAAGTATACCGTTTAGACCACTCGGCCATCCATGCTCGTACAATGAGTGATGTGTTTCATACTTTATCAAGTTTATGTAAGCAATCCTCGAAGCGTCACAAAATATAACGAAAACAGTCAATTTAATTTTTAAATTTACTCAATGTCAATACTTGCATCTTTAAATTTTAAGTTACAAGTTTGTAAGTTTGTTGTGGGAATTCACAGATCTACATTAAATTATTACTTTAAGAGTGTAATCTTGAAACAGACGAGCTAAAAAAAATCACGTTTTAATTGTTCCTCTTTACGAGGCGTTTGAACCGAGGGGGCCGCCATCTTGTTTTCTAAAGTAGTTCCAAATCCAATATGACGGCCGCCTTCGTACATCAGAGACGGTGTGGTGTAGCCCACTGTCCGATGCGCTCAGATTGAGCAATACACATGATTTAGTGGTATATAACATCAACAGAAATATTGACAAACATCGGAATGACGCTATTTTTTACTTAAAAACACCTAACAAAATTATTGGACACAATTTTAGTTAGTGCAAGATATTCACTATAATAATGCAAGTAGTTCATCCTTTTATAAAATAAACTTAATTCCAGCGCCGGTTTAAGTAAGACCGACTAATGTTCTAAGCGTTCAATTTTATTAACATTGATCACAACGATAACTTATTGATCAGAGTAAGTTACAGAACACCACCGATAAGCCTAGATTACGGATACGGTGAAGAAAAGATATGTATGTACACCTGTCGCATTTTTGCGTTTCTTTCATATTATACATTTTACCAAAACTTTAATCTTTGTAAAAAATAAACCTTTCAACTTTGGTAGTGACTTTAATCCATGTGACGTTTGGTATTCTATTCTTTATCCTTAATGTGAATTGAGATTTATATTTAGTTTAGAAATGTTTCACAACAAATATGAAAAAAAAAATACTTCTAAATCATAGTGTCGGAAAGATATGCGTGACAAATAACCATGCCAAGACAATAATTATTGTTTAAGTCATTTTGACAGATTATGATACCTCGGTACTTCAACTATGTCAGCTGCATTATAAAGAACTTAAGTACGATTTAATTGTTTGTTCTGTTTTTTTTACAGATGTAAATCGTAATTTTAATTTATCTCAGGCGTTTCCAAGCAGTTACCGATGCATTAAACAGTGCTAATGGCTTTTAAGAGAGGAAAAAGAGTACGTTGTCTGGCAAACGTTTTGAAAGGGGTAATTCGCCAGTCCTGCATATATAAAACTATTTTGTAGTTGACTGTTTCTTAGAAATAAACAACTTGCTGATTTTTATATATGGAAAATGCCATCAGCAATTACTGGAGCGTGCACCTTACAACATTAAAAACATTTAATATCATAAGTTCGCAATGTTTCGCTGTAATGTTCAAACATGTGTCATAAATCATGGATTATTTTTAGTTACGGAATCTGCATTCAAGCTTAAATGACCCGCAAAGATTTTCTGTACATAAACTATAAACTATAATAATTTCTGTAAAAAAACGCATCCAAAGTCAGTTATGTTAATATACATATTAAAACGAGTCGAAATATGGCCAAACATGTGTAAACTTCTAAAATTTTAACAGATATTGTTTATAGATAATGTTTAAATTAAAGTATATATCCGATCCGATCTTCATAATAGGATTCTCATTTATACCTTTTTACCTGCTGATTTGTAGTTTATATAAAAATAATGTATTTGTATTCATTGCTAAACTACGTCGATGATTTTCGTTAAGGCATGTTTAAGTATGTTTAACTCGTATAACATTATTTTTCATCCGCAATGGTCATATATAGAACAGTTATTTGCCTTTTATTTTATAACGCATTTTTAACTTACTTAATGGAATTTTAATCTTAATAGGTAAAAGGGACATACGTATATTAATTATTTCACAGCTTTCAAAACAGCAATCCTCTACATATGACATCCGATAAAGCTAGATTTAAAAAAATCATTATTTATTTATTTATATTTATACATACAGTAAAATGATTCTGCTAATTTGATATGCACATTCTGCTTTAGGATACATTTCAATTATACACACCTATATTTCTAACATGCACATTGTTTACAATAGAATTATGATTTATTATTTGTTATGATAAAAAACTAATAACGAAAGAAAATGTGTACGTAATTGTGTGTGTGTGCGCGCGCGCGGAAGCATCTATACTACCGTATACATATGGCAATCACTGCGTACGCAAATTAATGAAAAAAATATTCATAATACTAGTTGTTTGATAATCAGGTTGCCAAATACACTTCATTCTCTTCATTAAGTTTTAGAATGTGTTCAACAAAGTGTCATATGTAGGTCGAATACCACATTGTTTTGTTTTTTAAATTCGTTGCATGGAAATCGCACCGGTGATTTATAAATTAAACCAATGGTCCAAAGTAATCACCATGGCTGTTAGCTTGTTTAAAGCCGCTATAACGCTCAAAATCAACGAAAATTCGTACGCTTTCGGGTATACCATTAAGATGAATGCAGTACAATGGTTTATTGGACAATATACAACTCTGTGAAGTTTCAATGTGTGATTGTTCAACAACTTGGACTATCGCCGTTCTTTACGCATACATTTGCTTTCTTATTCTGAGTGTTGTTTATTTAAGAAATAATTCGTGTACGTTATAGTTTGTTGTCGAATAACCCACGGCTGGAAGTTAAGATGCTTAGGGATTAAATCACAAGCGCAAAGCACCAGTGATTTGAAACCACGCATCTAAACTTCCGGTCGTTGGTTATTCGACAACAAACTATAGCGTACACGAATTATTTCGATTCAAACACGGTTTTTACTAAAGGTTTATACAATGTATCTAATTGTTCTTGTGTACTATTTTATGCGAAGTTCCGCCCATAAAAGTAACTTTCGGCTTTTCTGTCGATCAGATCTCCGCCCTCAATAACAACCAAACTGGATTATTACGCTGGTGGACAAATGTATCGGCATGGTTGTTCAGTTTTATTATGCCACGACAACGCATTTACGTTGGAGACGCTGACATGATATTTTAAAGTGTTATCGGATACCCATCCGATAACAGTTTTAAGCTCCGCCCATCAATATCCGTTTTAAAACTCCGCCCATATTTGGTTTACTCAATGAATTTGTTTAGCGTTCCATGTTTTAGCCCCGCCCATTCTGAGAACTACTTTTTTGTAGGCGTGGTATGTCGCTTCTTTGATTTAAATGGAAACAAACAGCGATTCATATTTTATTCAGAAGTTAGAACATTAATAAACAAGAAGTTGTTTTTTTAAACAAAACTAACACTTTATTAAGTATATATCTATAGGGAAATATAAATTAAATGAGCATTAATCAATGGAAAAAAATTAAACAAATACAAATGTGCACCGCTACCATTCATTGGCTGCAGATGAACACAATTTAAAACAGTAATGATAAACATTTAAAACGTAACTTAAATATACTTAACACGTTTTAAATAAAATATGACAGATTTGATCAAGTTAAAGAAGAATTTATGACAAATATTCACTAAACATCTCGTCTAAGATTATATAAAAAAAATTAACTAATACTTTACAAATGCTTTCCTTTTTTGTGTTATTCTTATAAAAAGCAAGGCAAACAGGTGAATAGCATACACAATGAATTGACATTGACAAAGTAAAATAATTAATACTTGATTGAGATGCTTTGCTTATGCCTGCCATGCCTAATAATACATGACAATTTCAATTTTTAAGTGTCTGAAATCAAACTTTCACAAACAAATGATTCTATCTCCACAACCAAACAGGAAATTTGTGTAGTCAACCTGAAAATAAAATAAAGAATCCTTTAGAAAAAAAACATCATCAAACATTCATTGCATAACTGCTTTCAGTGCTGGAACCGAATTTTGAAGGCCTTTGCAAACAGTTTGGATCCAGATGAGACGCCACAAAACGTGGCGTCTCATCTGGATCCAAACTGTTTGCTATTCTGATAGTAATTTTTGAAAAAAATGAAGAAAATGCTTATTTTACAAATTCAGCAGACGACATTTTAGCAGACGACAAATTCCCAGCATGCAAAGGGTTAAAAATAAAAATCCAGATATATAATTTGTATTTAAATTTCAACTTTATAAATATAGTGACATATAGATTTATAACATGTTAAGATAAAACAATAACATAAATACTCTCAAAAATAAATTTGTCGACAAAAAGTATTACCTTTCCGACAAATTAATTAGATGGGTTGATGTGAAGCTGTGCCGGGATGCAGTTGGGGGGGGGGGGGAATATCTCGAGTTGGTTGAGAGGCAGAGAAAGACTCGGACAAGTGCAACTGACGATGGTAGAACTGTGCCGCCAAGAATTTGGGTAGATATCATCACCCATGGAATGTGTGGTCGCAACTTTCTGCCATTAAAAGAAAAACATTTCATATTATAATAAAATTAAACAAATCCAACAGGAGATAACATTTCAAAATAGAGTGTTTTAATAACATTTTTAAGGCACAACTTGAACAAATTACAACTTTAATAGACACATTATTATTAATACAAAATGACAATGTATAAACTCCACTTTATATAAAAATAATTTATAATTTCTTTTAACTTAAAATATTTTTATTATGGACTCGGGGCTTTTTTTGCTTATTAAAGGAAAAGGTGTTTGTTTTCCTAATTTGAGAAATTTGCGACTAAAATTTTCACAATTTAAAGAAGTTCGCGACTCAAATTTTCACAATTTAAAAAAAGTTTGCAACTCATTTTTGCACAATGGTGATCTGTGGGCGACACAATTTTGAACAGTTTTTGACACATGTTTTCAAAAAAGTTGCACAGCGCGTAACTCATTTGTTCACAGTTTTCAACAGTGAATTTTTTTATGAACAGTGCGTGACTCAATTTGTTCACAATTTTGAACAGTGTGCAACTCATTTTTTAAAATTGTGTACAGTGCATGACTCATTTTTCCACCATGTTGAATTAACAGTGCGCGACTCATTTTTTTGCCAAATTTTGAACAGTGCGCGACTCATTTTTACAAATTTTGAACAGTGCGCAACTCATGTGTTTTCACAATTTGAAGAGTTTGTGACTTATTTTTTTGTAATTTTGAATGAACAGTGCCCCACAAAATTGTCCCCCATTTTTGAACAGTGCGCAAATGATTGTTCCAAATTTTGTACAGCACGTGACATGATTTTTTCACAATTTTGAGCAGTGCGCAACTCATTTTTCTACAATTTTGAATGAACAGTGCATGACTTATTTTTTTGCAAAAATTTGAACAGTGAGCAACTCATTTTACAAATTTTGTACAGCGCGTGACTCATTTTTTCAAAATTTAATTTATGAAAAGTGTGGGACTCATTTTTCCACAATTTTGAAATCAGAATGAACAGTGGGCAACTAATGTTTCCCACAATGTTGAACAGTGCGCGACTCATTTTTTCAAATTTTGGTACAGTGCGTCTCATTTTTTCACAATTTCGATTAGTGCGCAACTCATTTTTCCACAATGTTGAATAAACAGTTCGCGACAGTAGAACAACTGGCACTGATCATTGGTTCATCAGCATGAGAATGGGTGTAAAAAAATGGCACAAATAATGAAACATGTGTGTTTAAGCATGTATACATAACAATGAAACTTACCAACCACTCGGCCAGGAAACATATGGTGCAGAAGCTGCGGGATTCAGCATGCTCTCCCACTGATATTATGCAGATCAGTGGTCAAACTGGCAGTCAACGTATGTTGGGATTTCCCAATTGTGAAGATATTAACCTCAGCAATCTCCAAACACAAAACATGTTCATTTATTGTCAGTCAAACAGCAATTAATCCATCATGTCACCCTGACAGTCTCAAAACACGATGCAAAACCAAAGCATTTTCGTTTCGTCTAACACACAGCTGGTAACGTCGCTGAATATTGCACAAAAGCAGCTTCATTATGATGTTCCAGCGACTCGAAATACACAAGTAGTCGCGTTCCCCACCCACTTTGACTTCGCACGTGAAGGCCTGTTTTTTGGGGAAAACTGTTAACATCTCACAACTAAACGTATATTACGGAGATGGACAAGTTGAAGAATAAATCACTCTTATCACTTCCAAATTGCGCACTACGTTAAAATCCCGTTCTATTTGATTATTGTATTTATTGTTTGAAATGTTCACTCTACACATTCGCTTTGAAAATAGCGGTTGGTGTGTACTCTTGGAAGTACATGTCGAATGTGTTATTGTAAAAATATTGGTATTGTGTTTTTAGTGCAGAAATTGTTCTTTTAAGTTTCGATTTCTCGCTTCAATTTTTGTATTATGTGCGTTTATATTTGATTGTTTGTTGCTTACTTTCGAACTATTTTTTTATGTGTAAATATATATGCATAGACGCTAGCGGATGTAATCAGGTTGCTACTAATTTGCATATTTATTACCGTATCTACATCAATGAATTTAGCGGTTGTTTGTTTTTGTTTGTTTTGTGAATATTTTCTTATTTACTTTAAAATGTGGCATAATAAATAGAATATACGGTTGGTGACTTTTGATATCATGTGATATAAGACTCGTCCGATATGGCGTGTGAAAAGGCTCGGCAAGCCTCGCCTTTTCCTACGCCATATCAGACTCGTCTTATATCACATGATATCAAAAGTCACCAACCATATATTCTCTATATAGCGCGTGCTTTCAGTGTATAAGCTCTGCCCATAATTATTGCAGAATAACCCATAGGTGATTTTCTTCTTTGTATATATGAAATTTGGCACGTGTCGTGTAAGAATGATTTATACACATCGGCAAAGGAAGTGTTATGGAAACAATGTCTTGGTGTCATTAGAAAAGATCATGCGAACGCTCTCTAAGAGAGGATCGAATCCTAGAAGGAACACCATGTTTCCACTACAGGATGCCATATCAACCATTATATCATTTGTGCACATCTACATGATTCGATATCAAAAGTAAAAGCTATGTTAAAGCCACACACCTTGAAATGAAATACATGTTGATCAATACATATAGATGCAATTTGAAAGTGTGCAAAATTGTCATTAAATCTGAAGCCTAGATAGCAAGTAATTTTTTTTCTAATTTTAAAACCGAAAGTACGATTTCTATACGTATACGTCCATTTCGACAAACGCGATTATTTTTAAGTTTTAAAGCGCAAAAGACGGATTTCTACCTTGAAACCATCAGATAAATTCTAATTGGCATAGATACAATTTAAACTATAGCCTAGGGAGCAAGTAATTTATTTATTTTTTAAATTAAACAAAAAACCAAATTGGATTTCTAAACGTATAAGTCCATTTCGACAAACGCGATTATTTGTAAGTTTTAAAGCGCAAAAAAGACTGATTTCTACCTTGTAACCACCCTATATATTCTTATTGGCACAGATAAAATTTAATCTTTAGCCTAGTTAGCAAGTAATTTATTATTGTTAAACGGTACCGCTTTTAAAACTGCAAGTAGGATTTCTAGACGTAAACGTCCATTTCAACAAACGCGATTATTTTTAAGTTTTAAAGAGCAAAAAAACGGATTTCTACATTGTAACCACCAGATATATTTAATTGGCATAGATAAAATATGTTTCTTATTTATACTTAAATGTACATTCATTCAAGGTGTGTGGCTTAATAATTGTTTAAATGTGAAGATTCCAACAGTAACGCATATCGACAATTATGACATCCAATTTGAAATAAAAAAAAAGTAAAAAACTGTTACCATTTCCTTTGATTTCATATCCTGATATTATTCCTTGTTATTTCTCGATAAATTGCTTGTCTTTCGGCAATTCTAAAGCGTATCAAAGCCGTTGAGAAATGTGAACTAAAATACACTAACACAACGTAAAAATATTAAACTTCTTTTAAAAATGTGATATTAATGGAGAAAACATAGCAGTTTGACATTCTATTCAGAAACCAAATATGTTTATTAATATTAAGCTTTCTCCTGACTTGTATATGGTGTTTCATGTACAGTTCTATAAGTGCTTCGTTTCATTTCCTGTTGAGACTTTCACGCAAGGGGTTCCGAATCAAGGGTAGTTCCGAACCATAATTTTGTTTCAGGCAAATTATCTGTCTTTGTGATTGCTATATGTAAACGTGTGTTGAAAAATTAATCTTTTCGTTTTTGTGGCGATTGCCTTATGCAATTCGTCATATAGGTAACATAATATACGTATACCGATGAATGTAGTCCGTTACTGCAGAACAGAACAGAACAGAACGTTATTGAACTCCAGTTACAATTGCAACAAATGAGTATACAGAACAATGTAGTTACATAAACATAATTTTCACATGACATGGTTAGGTAAGATCTACTACAAAAATAACTAACATACATTTTCTTAGGTAATAGTTATTTAGGGAATTGAAGAGGGGGTGGGTGTCCAGTTGTTTATTTGACCTAGTTATTGGACTTTTACCTGGGCGTAATACATTTTACATGTATATTAACCTCAGCATTGAAACAAACTATACGTTATTGACCAGCGCGTGGAGATGTAATTGACGGATGAAGTAGACTTGATCACGTGATTTAACCGGGACAGTGTAAAAGACGTGAACGGTTATTTGATATGTACGATTCACACTGATTTACATTTGGTCATTTATAGAGCAAGTGGAATAAGCTAGTGATTTTCACCGGATATATATTAAAAGAATAACCAGAGGCACATGGGATGCATATAACCACTTTGCATCCAGATTGTCCATTCGCAAACAAAATAGCATCGTCTTTTGACTGTGGCATTAGCACCCGAGTAACACGCAGTCCTCATGGAAGGTGTATACAATGACGAAATATCGGTTCAATACTGAACTATATACACCGATACAGCGCATTTATGTTCTTTCGTTTTAAGAAATCAACTGCGTTCGCGATATGGGCGACAAAATGTAATTACCTCGCGCTACATTTTTCATTGTCAAAGTAAACATCATAATGATCTCTGCGCATCAAAGTTTGTATATGACAATTCGCCCGTGCTTTTCATGCCAGTTTGAACTTTTTCCTTACACACGAAATACATGTTGTGGTTGTCACTTTCATAGCAGCTGATAAATGTTCGTTAATGTTTTCCAAGTAATCCAAACAATCTCGTATATGTCCGTCCTAACAGTAGAACATCAACATTTATTTTATGTTACCATAAAGTCGCTATATGACCTACACAGTGTCGGTGTGATTTTAAATAATCACACAATAAATTAATTGAATGCATATATGAATAATAATTGAATCTATATGATGTATAGAAACCTTATGACAACCTTTGTGTTCACGAAATTTCAGATACATATAACACTAAGTCAAAGTAAAAACCTAGATCACCAGTTCAAACGATAATAATCAAAATTGTATTCACATACGTTTAGCAGTTATCAATTGGCACGTGCGACAATGACTTGTTTTAAAAAGCAACATTTACTTTTAACCCCAATAACTAAATCATTTATTTTGTAGACAGCCTGTCACCCTTCCATAATTCCATCTATTTTATTCAACAAAGGTGATTGGTATGCTTCACGGTGTATAGTGTTTTACGACCACAAAATTTTAGCAAAATCGCCAGTACTTTAAGTACTTTGATTATTCAAGCATTTACAACTTTCAGTAGGCAATTTAAACATACATCCGACAGCAGAATCAACTTTTTGAAAAGTAACAGGTGTGCATTTATTCAATAGCAAGTGGTACTGAGGGCTTTGCGCTCGAACAACAACAACGATTCCGACTTATCTCTTGGGTAAATATTACCAGTTATTTTTCATTTTTTCATGCAAGTGATGTGTTATGCATTTTTTTCTTTTCAAACAACAAATGCAGTTATCATCAACTGTTAATTGCAAGAAGGAAATTTCTTGGAAACTGAAATGAGGTCGCTTGGGTAGTTTACGAATCATATTTCAGGTGGCATCTCAAAACATTGTGCTTCTGTTTTTAAGTTTCAAATGACTGTCATTCGTGATCTTTCACACGAAATTTTCTTGTCATTATTTTATTAATAATCTAAACAAACCTTCAAACACCATACTGATGCTAGTGTGTTTAAACAACATGCTCTTATGTACTTTTAAGGCATCAAACAGAAGCACTGAATCCAGTTCTAAGTGTTCTAAGACAGTTACCAGAATTCATCAAACTTGATTTATGTGCAGAACTGTGTGATGAAGGTTATCACGTGTACAAAATCACCAATTACAAACCCACCAACCAAACTTTTGGTTGACAGAGAGTACCTAAACAGACATGAACATTTATGCATGTTTGGTTTTGGTTACAGAGCTGGACTGTTTTGATTCAGGGTTGCATGGTATATTTATCGATGAAGAACGACGACACTATCTTACTGTTGGCACCTATTGTAAGGAATGTTTAAAGTCTCTATAACGCTCAAAATCAACGAAAATTTCGTATTGTCCTGTTTAATAATCATTAATGATTAAATCACCGAACATCATTATTTCCATATGTTTTATGCTTTAAACCAGTGTACATCATTTACTATTATTTGTTAACTATTGCAATGTGTCTCAAGAAAAATAACATAAATGATTTCCTAAACATAAACGATGTAAAGTGGAGTCGAATTAGCTATTTTAATTATTATTTTCTCTGAAAAAGAAGTTAATATGTGTAAGTTAACAAACAATTATATAAGAATAAAAGGTAAATTCATCGGTATGTTTATATTATAGAGCATTGTTAACCATACGCTATGAAAAACGAGCATTAAAACATAAAATATACCTGTGGTAGGTAAAATGCTAAATAAGTTATACCGCAAACGTCGCACATATTTTAATTTAATTTCATGTCATATTTTAATTGTTCGTGACGTTTTTTAATTAGAAAAAGACATATATAAAAAAAACGGTCATATTACTGTCTGATGAATTCTTTACACCCCACGTGTTTGAGCAATGTCCTAGAACGTAGTAATTTATCGTGACGTTACTCATCCAGCCCGGGAAACACATTAAATCATTTTTAAGAGGCATATGGACTTCAAGCAGAAAGATAAATAATGAAGGTTAAACTAATAACCTTCAAGTCTGCTCTTTACCTCTAGCTATCGTAATTTATTTATACATTTACGCATTGCATAATTTACTTTCATAGTGTAGCCAAATGTAATGGAAACCCATCAAAGAATATACGAATATCGTGGCTCAACATTTTTACACGACGGAACTTGCATGACCTTGACCTTTGGCAAGCGTTAATGTGAATGATTTCTACTCATCGTCTCAGTCACAAACCAGTTTCCAATATTTCTGAACACACTTCAAAGTTTAACTAGAAAGCAAGAACAGACATACCAAGGACTGATAGACCGACAATATAACGGATGGATCGACATACTGACGGACTGATGGACCGACGACATATCGGACAGATCGACAGAATGACGGACTGATGGACCGACAGCAAAAGGAACGGCTGACGGACTGATGGACCGACAACATAACGGGCTGATCGACAGACGAAGGGCATTCCTATAATGCCTTATCAACTGTGCAGGCATAAATACAATATAACGGTGGTTTTTGTGAGTGATGACACTGTTGCTTAATGGTGAATATTTTAGTTGTGTTAATCAATGAAATATAACATAGGCATAAACAGCATTACAAATATATATGAAATCCATACGCAAGGGTTTTGCTACTTTGAGACATAGTATGCGATAAAAGTCTTATCGTTGATTAATAATTGGTTATTTTCACTCAAAAAACGCGTTTTCTTCACTATGAAATTTATAAGCAAAGTTGGGGTTCCCATGGGATTTTTGCATTTTCCCATGGGATTTTTGATTTTCCCATGGGATTTTTTCTCCCATGGGATTTTTTTTCTCCCATAAATTGCAAATGGGAGAAAAATCCCATGGGATTTTGAACATTTTAATTGTTTAAAAAAAAAAAAAAAAAATCCCATGGGATTTTTAAATCCCATGGGGGTTTTTTCTCCCATGGGATTTTTTCTCCCATGGGATTTTTTCTCCCATGGGATTTTTTTCCAATGGGATTTTTCAGTTTCGTAAGCCGAATAAGTTTCTTAATGCGAAAAACAACAATAAAGGAAATAATAATTATAATTTTGAATAATAAATTGAATAATATAAATAACATGAATATTTTTAAAATGAGTTACAATTAAAGGTTTATGCTGGTAGAACTTATCATTTCTTGTTCGAGCAGATGGTTGAGTCCAATTGGTGAGTATGCCAGCTTAGAACCAGTATAAATGCATCGCAGACAGACAAAGCTGTCATACTGTACACACCGCTGAGTAACAATCTTTATTGCATTTCATTTTGCAACAGAAAATGAACTCCGTAGTATAATTGATCTTATATATGCCCTCTGCTTTTGAAAGCGTGCAACACATTAACATAACAATAAGTCCATGCCAAAAACTATGTGCAAATTCCATTCAAAGCTATATACACATTATAAAGGTCAGATGACCCGCGTCATGCGAAAATGGGTCTTATGTCATATGCGGCCAAAGTTGGTCCATCCTTGCTTGTCCAACCGCGCAGTCTGGTCAGGTACTACGCTGACTGATATATAAAGTCAAGCCATGATTCGTGGTCTCATATCCAAACTCGGTAGCTCCTGTGCGAAACTTTCACCGGAAACGACGGCACCGAGACGGGCGCTCGAACTTTGCGGATGCGCGTTATATGTTATATATAATAGCGCGATGTGTTTTTTCTTGCCTCAAATTAGTAAGCCCAATCAGCGTTTTATTGTGTTCTTTGCTTCTACTATTAACAAGAACTTCAACTGATACGAACATGAATTTTATTTTAATATGTTTATTTAATGCTCGGAAAACTCATTGTATATTTAGACTACTACTTATAAAACAAAGTCGGGTTTTCAACATCTGTTTTCGGCATATAAATTGTTATTCCAAACCAGATTTTACGCACTTTACTGTACAAAATACCGTTAGGGCCACCGTGGTAACTCATTAAAATCCAGAGGGCGAGAATGCGAGAACGCGAAAGTACGATGACGACAGTGCGACAATACGATGGCGACAATGCGTTCGTATGATTGCGAAAACGCGCTAGTACGATGACGACAATGCGACAGTGCGACAATACAATGGCGGCAGTGCGATAGTACGGGGTCGACAATGCGATAGTCATATCGTACTGTCGCCGTGGTATCATCGCAATGTCGCCATCGTTCTATCGCATTGTCGCCATCGTATTGTCGCACTGTCGCCATCGCATTTTCGAATTGCCGCCATCATACTATCGCGTTATCGCATTGGCACCATCGTACTATCGCACTGTCGGCTATCGCCATCGTATTGTCGCACTGTCGTCATCGTATTTTCGCACTGTCGTCATCGTATTATCGCACTATCAAACAGTAGTATTGTCGCCATCGTACTATCTCACTGTAGCGATCGTATTGTCGCACTGTCGTCATCGCACTGTCTGATTGTCGTCATCGTATTATCGCGTTCTCGCATTGTCGCCATCGTACTATCGCATTGTCGCCATCGTATTGTCACCCTGTCATCATCGTATTGTCACATTGTCGCCATCGTACTATCGCGTTCTCGCGTTCTCGCCCTCTGGATTTTAATGTGTAACCACGATGGCACTAACGGTATTCCGTAATACTGCTAAAGCACAGTATGATTAGGTCACTCCCAATGCTCAAATCTCTATGTCTATTTTAGTAACAACACATGTCTATGGAAGGATATTTAGGTAAAAGTTACATCATTCGTGGTGAATATTTACATTATGACTGATGCTTATTCTAATTTGCTTTATGACAATTCCAACATGCTTGTTGTCTATTCGTTTATACTTGATGATTGCTGCAACATTACATCATTCATGAATAATATTTACATTATGCGTGATGTTTATTCTAACATGCTTCATGACAGTTCCAACATGCTTGTTCTCTATCGGTTATACTTGATGATTGTTTCAACATGCTTGGTGACTATCCAATATTTGTGTGTTCATTATTCCTGAAACCAGTCATAATCGGTTTTGCCACTAAGCGTCATTAACAACGGCAGTTAGCAACAGGCAGTAAGCAAAATGCAAGTTACTAAATTATGACATCAGGTGGCGCGCGTTTATTTTCCGTATGTTGAATAAATTACTTTTCGGAAAAAAAAGCGAAAACATCCGAATCATTTTGACTAGTAAACTGAATAAGCTGAATTAGTTCCCTTCGTTATATAATCTCCATTAAACTAAATACGTCCATTATTGCCATGAAGACCAGTAAGTTTACACAATGAATTGACTGCCGTGAATGTTTTTGATATTTGTAAGATGCAATTGGCACTCAAGAAATTATACATGTATTTTATTCAGAACATAACGGGGCTGATGAGTTGGAATTGTGGCCCTTCCCTAGTCCAAACAATTACAGTAGACGTAATCTACCGATGTGCATTGCATATCGACCTCATATTTATAAAGTAGCCCAAACCCCCATTGCCACAGACCTGTGCGTGAAACTTTCAGATTTCTCTAGTCTGTTTACCATGCTATAATTACAATTTCTATAAACACATATTTATCATTTTATTACTATATAATGTCTGTGGTATACAGAGAAACCTGAAAGTTACAAGTACTCGTGTCTAGTACTGTACAACTATTGTACTCCTCGTTGAGAAAACAACTACTTCATCTACATGTATTAAAATATCATAAAACATAATTTTCAATCAAGTTGGAAAAAATCAATAAATAAATGTCATATAAACAGGTTTGTCATGAACGTTGACGTCGCTCTTGGTTACCAGAAAAATTCCCACGCACGGATTTCAACCGTCATTGTTTACAATCAATTAAGTGCATAAGTACTTGAATTTGTATAGTGTTTTTTAAAAGTGTCCAGCTACAGGTGGTTAGCGTGTGGCTATAATACTAGTAAGTGAAAACATATTTTGGAATGATAAGTAATCATATTATAACGAAAAATCAACTTTTCTTTAAAAAAATAAGTTAAATATATATTCAACAAGGTATCCAACTCGAAATCATCCGAAAACGGGATGCATCGTTTTAAACAGCCATTACTTCATCAATTTTGCAGCGATTTTCACGATCTTGGTCTTATTCAACGCAGAAATAAATTTCCTTTCTGGAAATGTATATGTCTTGCAATATTTTTACAAATACTGGGTCAACTTTTAAGAAATAACACGATACACAACTCGCGTGACCCAGCTGTGATCGATCAGACAGTATTCATGACTGAAATCTTCATGGGGAAATGGGCATTTTCCCTGCAAAGTTCACGAACCTCGATACCATAATTCAATAAAACGTATGAAAAAAACATTCTTACCGTGCTTGCCGTAGAATTATGCATCAAAACTAACTGTCCAGCGCATTTTCAAACCTTTGTTTACATACATTTCAACCAACTGACATTTTAAACACAAGAGTGATTTCATTGCTCCAATGCGGAGTTGTGTCTTTACAACTGGAGATTTAATTCATAAATACGGTCTGATCGATCACAACTGGGTCAAGCGAATTATGTATAGCTTTATTTCTTAAAATTTGACCCAGCATGTGTAGAAATACAACAATATATATATACATTTCCTAAAAGGAAATTCATTTCTGCGTTGAATAAGACCGGGTCATGAAAATCGCTGCAAAATTAATTTAGTAATGGCTGCTCAAAACGATGCACCCCGTTTTCGGATGATTTCGAGTTGGATACCTTGTTATATATAAAACGGTAGTGATTTTTTTTTTATAGAAAATTTGATTTTTCGTTTTAATATGATTATTTATCATTCAAAAAGTTGTTTTCACTAATTATTATCATAGCCACACGCTAACCACCTGTGTGTCCAGCACGTGTGCCGGGAGAACAGGGCTTAATGTATTTTTTGTTAAGCTCTATAATATTTATATCCAATCTGTATGAAAAAATGTCGGTGAACATTATTCCGGTGTTAATTTTTGAAAATATTGAGGCATTCGTTAATTATGGATCTAAAACGGAACATTAATCCGCAAAAAAAACACCGGGCATATTGCATATTAGATCGGACACATGAAATTATTTCGAAAGAAAGCAATAAGAGTTTCAATTCTACATGAGTAAGTCTCGCTGTGCACGATTACGCTCTTACTGCTCGTATATATTTGACTCTTGGCAAATACCTAGTGTTTTATTTTGCTTAATCTAAATTGTGTCATGCATCAATATGTACTTAAAGCAGCATGACCAACAGCTCTTTCATATGTGAAAGAGATTGACACGAAATACCTACCCATCTATAATAAAGTTTATATGTGCACTTCAATATTATAGTTTTAAAGCATTTTATGTGGTGCAATATAAAAGTACATTTGTACTCTAGTAAATTTGAAATTATGTAATCGATTTCCTCTCAACATACATGCAAAGTTCCAGATAACTTTTTCAGCAAAATCTTGGTTTACACTCTATAATAATCCAGCCTTAAAGTCTATTATTAATTCTTTTTTTTCAGGTAAATATAATTTTTGGCACATCCGCATTTAGGTTTATAGTCTAAGAAGAGCTCATGACAATTGCCGGGTTACAGCAGACTTTTTGCGATAAAAGGACCAGATAATGGAAAACGTTCGGCTTTTCGACTGTTGTAAAGATGGTCTGTTATTCATAATAACGTTAAAGTGCTGTTGATTTCATAATTGTAATGAGGGCCTAGACGAGTGGGAGCTCATTGATAAAATGTTTACATAATATGCATTGATATTGAGTTTTACGCATGATCTCACATTTTGAATTCTTATTTTATTTTTCCAATGTGTAACCGTACGCACAGAATTTAAGTCTACTTTTTTACTAAATTTAATTCAATTTTTTACGACTTTAAGCGTCTTATATGGAGCTCTGCATACATGCATTAGTAGCATATATTGAAATATATCCATAGACTTTCTTTGGTTATTGAAGGTAAATTACTGTACAAAAATTATGGTTAGTCATTAACCAAAAAAAAGTTAAGTCTACAAACACGCGGTTAATTTCGGTTCAGTAGCAAATATCTTACAAAGGTGCGCAACTTCTCCTATAACATAAAATTTCCGTTATACGCCGTAAATTTCCGTAGTCCTCCGTAGCATTTCGGAATGACTGTCAATTGACATCATTGTATCATGCATGATAGTATGTTGCTTTGTGCTTGGGTGAAACTCACATCTTACCATCGCGTTAATTTATTAAACGCATTAATATTTGATTCCATTATGCACTGCGCCTATTGCACAAGTCTCTCTGCACAAACCAACATACACATATGCAGCATGCAATTAACGAACAAGAATGTTACATCTGTACACATGCATGATACCATTAAGCAGAATGTAAATAGACATTGGACATCAGGCAAGATGTAAGTGTCATCAAGCATGAAAAGGTGTCTACATACTAATTGAAAGTACCATCAAGAATCATGACACAGTCACAAAGAAGGATGTAATTTTTACCTAAATACCCTTCCATATTTGTCGGCACTGTGTGTTTGCTTAATTTTACTGAAGAACGTCTACTGGTAAATCTTACAAAAAAAGTGATAAATAAGACTGAGTAGCAATTTTTTCGGCGTTGCTGTTTAACGTCAAATTTGGCCTTTCAACGAACTTCTTAAAAGCCCATTTAATTTTAATGAAGAAGTTTCCCGCTTGTAGGTCCGAATGAATTAAATCAAATTTTGCAATTGGCAATTTGATAGAAATCCCCATAAAACATTGCACATAGCTTTCTGAAATAAACAGGCAACATTGAACGCATTCACGATATCCAACAGCTCTCTTTGCAAAGACCTATCTAGTGTTTCTTGGCCGTGTAAGATCTATAATTAGAACATCGTCACCTAAACATCTACTAATAAAAGAGCATATTTTGGGGAAACAAATTCAATAAGAGTATAAAACGTCCACGATCAATAATGTGTAGTTTGTTAAAGATATCACGGCAGTAAAAACATAGCACTTTAAAGAGACCACAATCTGGTACATTTGGTCAATTGTTGCGTCCGTGGCGGACAATACATTTTTTAAAAGAAAGCGTACAAAAAAGCAAACACAAAGTTCTTCGTAAGCTTGTTTTAATCTTAAAAACACATAATCGACAGTCATTTCAGTCAAATACAATACTAACAGTCAGCACTCTAGAGATCAAAATTGCGGATATAAATATTTAATTCAGGGATATCAAGTGTATCAAGTTCGAATTCCGGAAAAAATAGCCGGTAGTCTGGGGCATTAGGTCCCTTACAGGGATAAAAGGTAAATCCCCGCCCGAGCCGTAGCTAATTGATTTATTGTAGTCTTTCTAGTTGCAATTTCTGATGAGTACAATGCGGAATATTACGGATATTTGCAACATGTCGAAGATTTTCGGAAAGTAGCGAAGAGGTTTTCGTCAGTTAATATTCATGTCCGTGCCGGCCGCTAACTTATCAGAATCAATAAAAAAGAACCAGGAAAAATCGGTACCGATCGCAAATTTCCGGAATTCCGATAAAGCTTCAACATTATTTGTTCTCAAATGATCGCGTACTCGAACGAATCTGTCCCTACGCCTCCAACTCCCTTTAAATCTCATCGGACGTACATTGATCTCAAAATCTATCCTTGACGACTCAAATCATATTTCCTGAATAGTTTGGCCTATTGACGTCCCTGTAATTATAACAATGGTCTTTTGGATAAACACCGCTAAGTTGTTGCAATATAATAACCGTTTAAAATAGTTACCGGTTTTCATTTAATAAAATGATTAAGTCATATTCGACATTTCAGAGATTGCCAATATTTTGCTTTTGTTTCTCATAAGCATATGGTGCTTGGTATCTGCTATTGATTCCTATGTAGATTGCAAATATTACATAACCCTTACAGCGGCCGAGCGCAGATATCTGCACTTGGCCGCTAAAAAGAAAAATCTTTGCGCATTAATTTAATTCAAATCTCATTATCATAATCAAAATCATCATCATCGTCGTCGTCGTCACTACTACCACCACCACCATCATCATCATCATCATCATCATCATCATCATCTTCTTCTTCTTCTTCTTCTTCTTCCTCCTCCTCCTCATCATCATCATTAACAACAACTTAACATCATCATCAAACAACAATAAACATCGGTAGCATACAATGTGCTTCATCAACCATACATAATTATATGCGTTAAAACACCATAATAGAAAAGCATGAATGAAGCTGTCTATTACTCTTTTATATTTCCTATACCAATATTTTTTTTCGTTAATTGAAGGACTAGTTGAAATCTTCTATAAAAGCCCCCCCCCCCCCCCCCCCAAATAAAAAAAAAATAAAACATAATAATAATAAACCTAGCAAACAACGATAAACATAGGTTAGTTAGTATACACTGTGCTTTAGCAACCATGCATAATGAATGTTAATGACTTCGGACCGTTGTGATCATATTTAAAAAAGCAAGATGGTATGTATGCGGCACACAACACATACATAATTATAGTTTTATACCTTAAACGTAGTTCATCAAAATAAAGATAGGTTATTATCTATGTAATACTTAAATTAGGTTTATAACGTATGCATATTTGTCTAAAACTTGTGAAATGTGATTCGTAAGCCGACGACAACATTATCATTCGGACCCTTCTCCCCACCTAACAATCGAGATTAAACACCTGTGGAGATCCCGATCTTATCAATGAATAAACCGGTTCAATGATGTCAAGTCAAATAAAACTATAAATACTATTACTATCCAAATAAATATCTATCAAAAAATGTAAATTGATATACCTACTTAACTAAAACTAAACTTAAACGATTAGCAAGAAAAATATATAAAGAAGAAGCAGGCAAAGTAGACAAATTATTTGTAACATATGTTTTCTCAGTCTCCCACTGTTGAACAATATAAATAGTATTTATCGCCACCCCAAAAGGGATCTTTATCACACGTTTGGCTCAACTAATATATAATTGTGACAGGACAAACTGTCAACAAATACCTTGTTAATGTTTTATACATAACTCCAATCAAAGGTTAACTTCCAAGGAAACTGCGGCATGTTAAAACTGTTGATTATGACAAAATGTTGTTTAGTACAAATCAGTACAATAGCGTCTGTTATGTGGCCTATACTAATCCAGTTAAATAAAACTTTAATCGCAGAAAAGTTTAGATTCTTTACACCTTTAAAGGGGCCTTTTCACAGATTTTGGCATTTTTTTTAACTTATTCATTAAATGCTTTATATTGATAAATGTAAACATTGGATCATAAAAGCTCCAGTAAAAAATCAAGAAAAAAAAATAAAAAAAAGGAAATGAACATTGCCCGGAGCAGGGTTCGAACCTGTGACCCCTGGAGTCCTGGCAGAGTCCTGAAGTATAAACGCTTAAGCCTACTGAGCTATTCCGCCGAGTACACATTCTCGACGTATTTTATACCTTATATAAGCAATCTTCGTAGTTCACAAAATTTAACGACAAAAACATAACTCTCCAAATTATTCAATCGTTTCGCGTTGCAATGCTTTATAATTTTTAGGTTTTAAAATCGTCAAAAGATGCATATAATGGCTATATTAGAGCATGGTTAATGTTCAGTATTACTGTTTCCTCACAAATATCATAACTAAAACGAAAACTTACGAATCTGAAACAACTTTTTTCAATTTTGTCAATTTACCAAAGCGTGAAAAGATCCCTTTAAAGGGGCCTTTTCACAGATTTTGGCATTTTTCAACTTATTAATTAAATGCTTTATATCGATAAATGTAAACATTGGATCGTAAAAGCTCCAGTAAAAAATCAAAAATAAAATTAAATAAAGGAAAAAAACATTGCCCGGACGAGGTTTCGAACTTGTGACCCCTGGAGTCCTGCCAGAATCCTGAAGTAAAAACGCTCTAGCCTACTGAGCTATTCCGCCGAGTATACATACTTGACGTATTTTATACGCTATATAAGCAATCTTCGTAGTTTCACAAAATTTAACGACAAAAACAGAACTCTCCAAATTATTCAATCGTTTCGCGTTGCAACGCTTTATAATTTTTAGGTTTTAAAATCGTCAAAAGATGCATATAATGGCTATATAAGACCATGGTAAATGTTCAGTATTACGGTTTCCTCACAAATATCATAACTAAAACGAAAATTTGCGAATCTGAAACAACTTTTTTCAATTTTGTCAATTTACCAAAGCGTGAAAAGATCCCTTTAAGAAAATATATATAACAGTTCTTTCCTGTTTTAACAAAATGATACATTTAAAAATAAATTATGAAGCATCGCTAGCAATATTAGAAAGAGAAGTAGAAGGAGAATTATTATCAATAGTAGCAGTAGCAGCAGCAGCAGCAGTAGCAGCAGCAGCAGCAGTAGCAGTAGCAGTAGCAGAATCAGTAGCAGTAGCAGTAGCAGTAGCACTAGCAGTAGCAGTAGAAGTAGCAGTATCAGTAGCCGTATCAGTAGCAGTAACAGTAGCAGTAGCAACAGCAGCAGAAGCAGCAGCAGCAGCAGTAGCAGTAGCACTATCAGTAGCAACAGCAGCAGCGGCAGTGGCAGCGGCAGTGGCAGTAGCAGTAGCAATATCAGTAGCAGCAGCAGCACTGGCAGCGGCAGTGGCAGCGGCAGTGGCAGTGGCAGTGGCAGTGGCAGCGGCAGCGGCAGTGGCAGTGGCAGCGGCAGTGGCAGTGGCAGTGGCAGCGGCAGCGGCAGCAGTAGCAGTAGCAGTAAGAGTAGCCGAAGCAGTAGCAGTAGCGGCTTTTTGCTTTTTTGTTTTAGAAGTGTTTGTCGTATAAGAAGAACGCAAGGAAGACAAATTAATTGTAACATGTGTTATCTTAGTCTCCGTTGTAGTAGTATTTGTTGTATCTACACAGCCATTGTTCAGTCACCTGAGAGACATGTTTTTATAAGAG